>NC_052330.1:30686480-30908980 GCF_016432855.1 Salvelinus namaycush
GGGGGAATTGTCTATGTCGAAGTGTTTTGTGTCAGCACTGATGTTTGTATAGCTTCACGTCGTCAGTTCTGTTTGTTGTTTTTTTTTTTTTCCTTCTTAAAATAAAGAAGATGTACTTTCCACGCGCTGCGCCTTGGTCCTCTCTCAGTCCCGTTGACGATCGTGACAGAATTCCCCACCACTTATGCGGGATCAAGCAGCGTGAAAAGCGGCAACAGGAGCAGCGCAAGGAGGAATGGAAATGGGAGTGTAATATGGACTACACTACGTGGGAGGAGATCGACAGGTGGGCGATAGACCCAGGGCGAGTGCCGGAGCCAGCCTGGGATTCTCTGGCGCAGTGTGAGGAGGGATACCGGCGAATGGAGGCAGCACGACGACGCGGTAGGAAGCCTGTGAGTCAGCCCAAAAAATTCTTGGGGGGGGCTTAGAGGTAGTGGGCCGAGGGCAGGTAGGAGACCTGCGCCCACTTCACAGGCTAACCGTGGAGAGCGGGAGTACGGGCGAACACCGTGTTACGCAGTAGAGCGCACGGTGTCTCCTGTCGTGTTCATAGCCCGGTGCGGGTTATTCCACCTCCCCGCACTGGTAGGGCTAGATTGGGCATTGAGCCAGGTGCCATGATGCCGGCTCAACGCGTCTGGTCTCCAGTGCGTCTCCTCGGGCGGCATACATGGCACCAGCCTTACGCATGGTGTCCCCGGTTCGCCTACATAGCCCGGTGCGGGTTATTCCACTCCCCGCACTGGTCGGGCGACGGGGAGCATTCAACCAGGTAAGGTTGGGCAGGCTCGGTGTTCAAGGGAACCAGTACGCCTGCACGGTCGGTATTTCCGGCACCACCTCCCCGCCCCAGTCCAGTTCCACCAGTGCCTACACCACGTAACAGCTTCCAGTGTGTCTCCAGAGCCCTGTTCCTCCTCCACGCACTCGTCCTATGGTGCGTGTCTCCAGCCCGGTACCACCAATTCGGCACCACGCACTAAGCCTCCTGTGCGTCTCCAGAGTCCTGTGCATCCTGTTGCTGCTCCCCGCACTAGCCCTGAGATGCGTGTCCCCAGCCCGGTACCACCAGTTCCGGCACCACGCACTAGGCCTAATGTGCGTCCCCAGGGTCCAGTATGCCCTGTTCCTTCTCCCCGCACTAGCCTGAAGGTGCGTGTCCTTAGCCCGGTGCCTCCAGTTCCGGCACCACGCACCAGGCCTACAGTGCGCCTCATCGGCCAGAGCCATCCGTCTGCCCAGCGCCATTGAGCCATCCGTCTCCCCAGCGCCGTCTGAGCCATCCGTCTCCCAGCGCCGTCTGAGCCATCCGTCTCCCCAGCGTCGAGCCATCCGTCTGCCCGAGCGATTAGAGCCGCCCGTCTGTTCCGAGCCGTCAGAGCCGTTAGTCAGTCAGGAGCCGCTAGAGCCATTCGTCAGTCAGGATCTGCCAGAGCCGCCAACCAGACAGGATCTGCCAGAGCCGCCAACCAGACAGGATCTGCCAGAGCCGCCAACCAGACAGGATCTGCCAGAGCCGCCAACCAGACAGGATCTGCCAGAGCCGCCAACCAGACAGGATCTGCCAGATCCGTCAGCCAGCCATGAGCAGCCAGATCCGTCAGCCAGCAATGAGCAGCCAGATCCGTCAGCCAGCCATGAGCAGCCAGATCCGTCAGCCAGCCATGAGCAGCCAGATCCGTCAGCCAGCCATGAGCAGCCAGATCCATCAGCCAGCCATGAGCAGCCAGATCCGTCAGCCAGCCAGAGCAGCCATGAGCCGTACAGCCAGGATCGCCAGAGCCGTACAGCAGGATCCGCCAGAGCCGTCCAGCCAGGATCCGCCAGAGCCGTCATCCAGCCAGGATCCGTTCCTCGTCCGGAGCTGCCGTCCCTCAGTCCGGAGCCGCCCCTCATCCTGTGCTGTCCCTTATCCTGGTGCTGCCCTATGGCGCCCCTTTCGGTGCTGCCCCTAGTCCGGGCTGCCCCTTAGTCCGGTGCTGCCCCTTAGTCCGGTGCTGCCCCTTAGTCCGGGTGCGCCCTTAGTCCGGTGGTTGCCTCCTTGTCCGGTGCTGCCCTTAATCCAGTGGGTTAATGTGGAGGGTGGCCATTTGGAGGAGGCTACGTAAGCGGGTAGTGACTATGGTGGGGTGGGGACCACGACCAGTGCCGGAGCCGCCGCCGTGGACGGACGCCCACCCAGACCCTCCCCTAGACTATGTGCTGGTGCGCCCGGAGTTCGCACCTTAAGGGGGGGGTTATGTCACGCCCTGGCCTTAGTATTCTTTGTTTTCTTAATTATTTTAGTTAGGTCAGGGTGTGACATGGGGAATGTATGTGTTTTTTGTAGTGTCTAGGGTGGTTGTAAGGTTTAGGGGGTTTATTAGAGTAGTTGGGTTTATGTTTAGTATAGTAGTCTAGCTGTGTCTATGGTTGAGTGTAGGTATCTAGGAAAGTCTATGGTTGCCTGAATTGGGTCTCAATTAGAGACAGCTGGTTATTGTTGTCTCTGATTGGGAGCCATATAAGGCAACCATAGGCTTTAGCTGTTTGTGGGGAATTGTCTATGTCGAAGTGTTTTGTGTCAGCACTGATGTTTGTATAGCTTCACGGTCGTCAGTTCTGTTTGTTGTTTTGTTTTTTCCTTCTTTAAAATAAAAGAAGATGTACTTTCCACGCGCTGCGCCTTGGTCCTCTCTCAGTCCCGTTGACGATCGTGACAGCTCATTGATCTGGTACTGGTACCCCCTGTTTATATCTCATACCTCTGCTCATTGATCTGGTACTGGTACCCCCTGTTTATATCTCATACCTCTGCTCATTGATCTGGTACTGGTACTCCCTGTTTATATTCATACCTCTGCTCATTGATCTGGTACTGGTACCCCCTGTTTATATCTCATACCTCTGCTCATTGATCTGGTACTGGTATTCCCTGTTTATATCTCATACCTCTGCTCATTGATCTGGTACTGGTACCCCCTGTTTATATCTCATACCTCTGCTCATTGATCTGGTACTGGTACTCCCTGTTTATATTCATACCTCTGCTCATTGATCTGGTACTGGTACCCCCTGTTTATATCTCATACCTCTGCTCATTGATCTGGTACTGGTACCCCCTGTTTATATCTCATACCTCTGCTCATTGAGCTGGTACTGGTACTCCCTGTTTATATCTCATACCTCTGCTCATTGATCTGGTACTGGTACCCCCTGTTTATATCTAATACCTCTGCTCATTGATCTGGTACTGGTACTCCCTGTACATAGATCCATTCTTATTTTATTTTATTCCTCTTGTTACTGTTTTTCTTGTATTATAGTTTTTTAACTCTGCATCGTTGGGAAGGGCTGGTAACCTAGCATTTCACGGTTTATTCTACACCAATTGTATTCAGTGCATGTTACATATAAGATTTGAATTCATTTGTGAGAGGGAGGGGATGACAGTAACATGTAGACTACTACTATACAGTAACGTAGACTACTACTATACAGTAACATGTAAACTACTACTATACAGTAACGTAGACTACTACTATACAGTAACATGTAAACTAATACTATACAGTAACATGTAGACTACTACTATACAGTAACATGTAGACTACTAATGTACAGTAACGTAGACTACTACTATACAGTAACATGTAGACTACTACTATACAGTAATGTAGACTACTACTATACAGTAATGTAGACTACTACTATACAGTATGTTGTAGATTACTACTGTACAGTAGCATGTAGACTACTACAAGACAGTAACATGTAGACAGCCACTATACAGTAACATGTAGATTGCCTCTATACAGTAACATGTAGACGACTACTATACAGTAACGTAGACTACTACTATACAGTAACATGTAGACTACTACAGTACAGTAACATGTAGACTACTACTATACAGTAACATGTAGACTACTACTATACAGTAACATGTAGACTACTACTATACAGTAACATGTAGACTACTACTACACAGTAATGTAGACTACTACTATACAGTAACATGTAAACTACTACTATACAGTAACATGTAGACTACTACTACACAGTAATGTAGACTACTACTATACAGTAACATGTAGACTACTACTATACAGTAACATGTAGACTACTACTATACAGTAACATGTAGACTACTACTATACAGTAACATGTAGACTACTACTACACAGTAATGTAGACTACTACTATACTTTCAGATTAACACTCCAAACTGCCTACCCGAGCACTCGAAGGCGCCTGCATGGTCCTAAAGCACACCTTTCCTAATTTTGTGTCACATTCCAAGCGGCTCCCATGTGGCGCATCGGTCTAAGGCACTGCATCTCAGTGCTAGAGGCATCACTACAGACACAACCGGCCGTGATTGGGAGTCCCTTAGGGCACACACAATTGGCCCGGTGTAGGCCGTCATTGTAAGTAACAATTCGTTTTTAATTGAATTTCCTAGTTAAATAAAGGGGGGGGGGGGGGGGGGGGGGAAATGCAATTTCAGTGAAAGTAGCACCCCTGGTGAGATGTAAAGTCTACAGTAACGTGGTAGAGAACTGATGGAGTCTGCATACATACAGTACACACTGTACATTGAGAGCTATATTGTGTAGTCTGTAGCGTGTGAACAGCATCCTAGGCTGCTCCAGGGCAAGAGGGCTCTAGGTCTCCAGTCTAGAAGATGCTCTCTCCATTCCCGCTCACGTAAGGTCTTTATGAACGACAGTTACAGTCACATTTCATTATGGGAACGTTGGAGATGTGCATGTTGTGTGACTGGGCTCTACAGTGCGCCAGAGGAGGTGGCTTTTCATTCTCTGAGGCAGAGTTCTTGGCAGAGCCTGACTGATATGATAACCCATGTGCTCTCTTGCAAAGTCGTAGTCCTTACTTTGTGCATTACTTTAGTAGAATCAAATCGAATCAAATAAAATGTTATTTGTGACATGTGCCGAGTATCACAGGTGTAGGTACACCTTAACGTGAAATACTTACTTACGAGCCCTTAACCAGCAATGCAGAGCTTAAAAAAAGTAAGTAAGAAAAATGTGCTAAAGTAAGGGGAAAATAGTAACACAGTAAAAGAACAATAACGAGGCTGCTGTTTAGTCCCAGGGTCCTTAGCTTAGTGATGAGCTTTGAGGGCACTATGGTCTTGAACGCTGAGCTGTAGTCAATGAACAGCATTCTCACTTAGGTGTTCCTCTGCTCCAGGTAGGAAAGGGCAGTGTGGAGTGCAATAGAGATTGTGTCATCTGTGGATCTGTTGGGGCGGTATGCAAATTGGTGTGACGTGTCGCTTTCCCAATCTTAGGGATAACACCAGTAGCAATTGTCAAGTAAAAAATGCAGGTTAATTAAAAGTTCAACAATGAGTGGGGCAGATAGCTGTTGTTAGAAGGGATACAGTGAATTACCCCCTGTGGACTTTTTTACATAGATCTTTACCAGGGGTAGGATGTTGTAGGATGTAGGATGAGGTAGGATGTACGATGAGGTAGGATGTAGGATGAGGTAGGATGTACGATGAGGTAGGATGTAGGATGAGGTAGGATGTAGGATGAGGTAGGATGTACGATGAGGTAGGATGTAGGATGAGGTAGGATGTAGGATGAGGTAGGATGTAGGATGAGGTAGGATGTAAGATGGGGTGGGAAGTAACATTGCACAAGACGATTGACTCTTTGGTAGCTGCTATTCCTACAACAACACTACTGTACAGTAGACCTGGTGAAAACAACACTACTGTACAGTAGACCTGGTGAAAACAACACTACTGTACAGTAGACCTGGTGAAAACAACACTACTGTCCAGTAGACCTGGTGAAAGCAACACTACTGTCCAGTAGACCTGGTGAAAACAACACTACTGTCCAGTAGACCTGGTGAAAACAACACTACTGTCCAGTAGACCTGGTGAAAGCAACACTACTGTCCAGTAGACCTGGTGAAAACAACACTACTGTCCAGTAGACCTGGTGAAAGCAACACTACTGTCCAGTAGACCTGGTGAAAACAACACTACTGTCCAGTAGACCTGGTGAAAACAACACTACTGTCCAGTAGACCTGGTGAAAACAACACTACTGTCCAGTAGACCTGGTGAAAGCAACACTACTGTCCAGTAGACCTGGTGAAAGCAACACTACTGTCCAGTAGACCTGGTGAAAACAACACTACTGTCCAGTAGACCTGGTGAAAACAACACTACTGTACAGTAGACCTGGTGAAAGCAACACTACTGTCCAGTAGACCTGGTGAAAGAACAGCAACAATGATGTGCTCCAGATCTACAGTGTGTACAGGATGAAGTTCCTGGGGGTAGGACCAGGGATGCATGTACAACCCTGATGTATGTTAGCCCGGTGTACAGTGGCCCAGCGTACAGTGGCCCAGCGTACAGTGGCCCAGTGTACAGTAGCCCAGTATACAGTAGCCCAGTGTACAGTATCCCAGTGTACAGTAGCCCAGTATACAGTAGCCCAGTGTACAGTATCCCAGTGTACAGTAGCCCAGTATACACTGGCCCAGTATACAGTAGCCCGGTGTACAGTGGCCCAGCGTACAGTGGCCCAGCGTACAGTGGCCCAGTGTACAGTAGCCCAGTATACAGTAGCCCAGTGTACAGTATCCCAGTGTACAGTAGCCCAGTATACACTGGCCCAGTATACAGTAGCCCGGTGTACAGTGGCCCAGCGTACAGTGGCCCAGTGTACAGTGGCCCAGTATACAGTAGCCCATTATATAGTAGCCCAGTGTACAGTATCCCAGTTTACAGTAGCCCAGTATACACTGGCCCAGTATACAGTAGCCCTGGTGTACAGTAGCCAAGTGTACAGTGCCCAGTGTACAGTAGCCCAGTGTACAGTAGCCCAGCATACAGTGGCCCAGTGTACAGTGGTCCAGTGTACAGTAGCCAGTATACAGTGTCCCAGTATACAGTGGCCCAGTGTACAGTGGCCCAGTGTACAGTAGCCCAGTATACAGTAGCCCAGTATACAGTAGCCCTGGTGTACAGTAGCCCAGTATACAGTAGCCCAGTATACAGTAGCCCAGTATACAGTAGCCCTGGTGTACAGTAGCCCAGTATACAGTAGCCCAGTGTACAGTATCCCAGTATACAGTAGCCCAGTATACAGTATCCCAATGTACAGTAGCCCAGTATACAGTATCCCAATGTACAGTAGCCCAGCATACAGTAGACCAGTGTACAGTAGCCCAGTATACAGTAGACCTGGTGTACAGTTGCCCAGTGTACAACAGCCCTGGTGTACAGTGGCCCTGGTGTACAGTAGACCTGGTGTACAGTAGCCCAGTATACAGTAGCCCAGTGTACAGTAGACCTGGTGTACAGTAGCCCAGTGTACAGTAGCCCTGGTGTACAGTAGCCCAGTATACAGTAGCCCAGTGTACAGTAGACCTGGTGTACAGTAGCCCAGTGTACAGTAGCCCTGGTGTACAGTAGCCCAGTATACAGTGGCCCTGGTACTGACTTCTCATTCCACAGATCTCATGATATACATTTTTTCTGTTTAGTTAATTTGCCGATTTTTAAAACTACCTACAGTGTGACTACTGCACACACACACAGCGTGAATGCAGCACACACACACACACACACACACAGTGTAAATACAGCACACCCGTCCAAGGAACGTTCTGACGTAATGGGAGAGAGAGATCCTGGCAGAGGAGAGGAGAGGGAGCTGTAGCTAATTTCACGCTCAGTATTTTCCTGCCATGCAACGCTAATTTCCCATTCAGTCTGAGTGATGAAATATGTGCCCTGTGATCCCTGGTTGCCGCCAAGGCCCAGTACGCACCCATAATGGCACCCTATCTCCTATATAGTGCACTACTTTTGACCAGGCAACGTAGGGAATAGGGTGCCATTTGGCACGGACACACTGAGATATCTTCACATGGGGATTCCTTCCTCTCAAATCTATATTAGTGCCCTTTTCATCCAGGCTTCCTAATTCCCAGAGAAGCCAGATAAAACCACGCGGGAGAGAGTAGTAGCAGTTTAATTTGTTCACTTCTCGCTTTCTCCCAATCCCTGAGTGACACTGCGATGTTCACTAAGTGTACAATACATTAAGAACACCCTACTAATGCTGCATTGCACCCACCCCCCCCCCCCACCCACCCTTGCTTTTCTCCTCAGAAAAGCCTAAATTTGTCGGAGCACAGACTCTATAAGGTGTCAAAAGCTTTCTACAGGAATGCTGGCCCAAGTTGACTCCCACAGTTGTGTTAAGTTGGCTGGATGTCCTTAGGGTGGTGGACCATTCTTGATACACACCGGAAACTGTTGAGCGTGAAAAACCCAGCAGCGTTGCAGTTCTTGACACAAACCGATGAGCCTGGCACCTACTACCATACCCCGTTCAAAGGCTCATAAATATGTTGTCTTGCCCATTCATCCTCTGAATGGCACACATACACAATCCATGTCTCAATTGTATCAATCCTGTCTCCTCCCCTTCACCTACACCAGTTAATCCCAAACTGGGGTACACATTCCCCCAGGGGTACGCTCAGTGCAGTCAGAGGTACACATACCCCCAAGGGTACGCTCAGTGTAGTCAGGGGTACACATTCCCCCAGGGGTACGCACAGTGCAGTCAGAGGTACACATACCCCCAAGGGTACGCTCAGTGTAGTCAGGGGTACACATTCCCCCAGGGGTACGCACAGTGCAGTCAGGGGTACACATTCCCCCAGGGGTACGCTCAGTGCAGTCGGAGGTACACATACCCCCAGGGGTACGCTCAGTGCAGTCGGGAGTACACATACCCCCAGGGGTACGCTCAGTGCAGTCAGGAGTACACATACCCCCAGGGGTACGCTCAGTGTAGTCCGGGGTACACATTCCCCCAGGGGTACGCACAGTGCAGTCAGGGGTACACATTCCCCCAGGGGTACGCTCAGTGCAGTCGGAGGTACACATACCCCCAG
Source organism: Salvelinus namaycush (assembly GCF_016432855.1). Lineage (NCBI taxonomy): Eukaryota > Metazoa > Chordata > Actinopteri > Salmoniformes > Salmonidae > Salvelinus > Salvelinus namaycush. The sequence continues at coordinate 30,695,430 of NC_052330.1, forward strand.
GGGTACGCTCAGTGCAGTCGGGAGTACACATTCCCCCAGGGGTACGCTCAGTGCAGTCAGGGGTACACATACCCCCAGGGGTACGCTCAGTGCAGTCGGGAGTACACATACCCCCAGGGGTACGCTCAGTGCAGTCGGGAGTACACATACCCCCAGGGGTACGCTCAGTGCAGTCAGGAGTACACATACCCCCAGGGGTACGCTCAGTGCAGTCAGGAGTACACATTCCCCCAGGGGTACGCTCAGTGCAGTCAGGAGTACACATACCCCCAGGGGTACGCTCAGTGCAGTCAGGAGTACACATACCCCCAGGGGTACGCTCAGTGCAGTCAGGAGTACACATTCCCCCAGGGGTACGCTCAGTGCAGTCAGGAGTACACATACCCCCAGGGGTATGCTCAGTGCAGTCAGGGGTACACATTCCCCCAGGGGTACGCTCAGTGCAGTCGGGGGTCCGCATACCCCCAGGGGTACGCTCAGTGCAGTCAGGGGTACACATACCCCCAGGGGTACGCTCAGTGCAGTCAGGAGTACACATTCCCCCAGGGGTACGCTCAGTGCAGTCGGGAGTACACATTCCCCCAGGGGTACGCTCAGTGCAGTCAGGAGTACACATTCCCCCAGGGGTACGCTCAGTGCAGTCGGGAGTACACATACCCCCAGGGGTACGCTCAGTGCAGTCAGGAGTACACATACCCCCAGGGGTACGCTCAGTGCAGTCAGGGGTACACATTCCCCCAGGGGTACGCTCAGTGCAGTCAGGAGTACACATTCCCCCAGGGGTACGCTCAGTGCAGTCAGGAGTACACATTCCCCCAGGGGTACGCTCAGTGCAGTCAGGGGTACACATTCCCCCAGGGGTACGCTCAGTGCAGTCAGGAGTACACATTCCCCCAGGGGTACGCTCAGTGCAGTCAGGAGTACACATACCCCCAGGGGTACGCTCAGTGTAGTCAGGAGTACACATTCCCCCAGGGGTACGCTCAGTGCAGTCAGGAGTACACATACCCCCAGGGGTACGCTCAGTGCAGTCAGGAGTACACATTCCCCCAGGGGTACGCTCAGTGCAGTCAGGAGTACACATTCCCCCAGGGGTACGCTCAGTGCAGTCAGGGGTACACATTCCCCCAGGGGTACGCTCAGTGCAGTCAGGAGTACACATTCCCCCAGGGGTACGCTCAGTGCAGTCAGGGGTACACATTCCCCCAGGGGTACGCTCAGTGCAGTCAGGAGTACACCAAATAAAAATGTGATAAAAAAATATAACAAATATTTCATTTAAAAAAAGGTTGTTTGCTTTTCTTCCATTTTTCAAACAGTCGATTTATATTTTCCAACGGGGCTATTCATTTGGGTGAGATTCATTTGGGTGAGATTCATTTGGGTGAGATTCATTTGGGTGAGATTCATTTGGGTGAGATTCATTTGGGTGAGATTCATTTGGGTGAGATTCATTTGGGTGAGATTATTTTCTCGCCTGAGTAACCTCTTTTCACCTCTGAAAATGAAATTAAACCATTTAGTGTTCAGCGAAATAACAACACAATGTCAAATACAGGTAGCCTCGTCAAATAATTAACATCCAATCACATTAAACGTTACTCTCTTGCGGGAATTCCACTAACGGTCCGTATGTAGCCAAATTTAGCTGCTGCTCATGTTGGTATCTGTACTGATGGCGCAAAAGCCATGACAGGGAGACATAGTGGAGTGGTAACGTGCGTGTAAGCAGTTGCTCCCGACACCACTTGGGTACACTACAGCATCCACTAAGAGACGTTTTGGACACTACAGTGAAAACTGTTAACTTTGTTAAAGCAAGGCCCCTGAACTCTGGTGTATTTTCGGCACTATGCAATGATATGGGCAGCGACCATGTACCGCTTTTACAACATAGAGAACTGCGCTGGTTATCAAGGGGCAAAGTATTGACATGTTTTTTTTAATTGAGAGAGGAGCTTAAAGTTTTCTTTACAGACCATCATTTTCACTTGTCTGACCGATTGCATGATGACCAGTTTCTCACAAGACTGGCCTATCTGGGTGATGTTTTTTCACACCTGAATGATCTGAATCTAGGATTACAGGGACTCTCCGCAACTATATTCAATGAGCGGGACAAACTTGAGGCTATGATTAAGAAGTTGGAGCTCTTCTCTGTCTGCATTAACAAGGACAACACGAAGGTGAATTCTTGTGTGCAAAGGAACTCAAGCTTACGGACAACGTCAAACGTGACATAGCGAAGCATCTGAGTGAGTTGGGTGCGCAATTACGCAGTTACTTTCCCAATAGGGATGACACAAACAACTGAATTCGTTATCCCTTTCGTGCCCTGTCCACTTACTGATATCTGAACAAGAGAGCCTCATTGAAATTGCAACAAACGGTTCTGTGAAAATTGAATTTAATCAGAAGCCACTGACAGATTTCTAGATTGGGCTGCGCTCAGAGTATCCTGCCTTGGCAAATCGCGCTGTTAAAACACTGATGCCCTTTCCAGCCATGTACCTATGTGAGAGTGGATTCTCGGCCCTCACTACCATGAAAACTAAATACAGGCACAGACTCCAATACAACCCAACATTGCAGAGGATCCTTTCAAGCACACCCTTCTCATTAACCTGTGGTGAGTTATTCTCACCTGAGTAGCCTCTTTTCACTGCCAAACATGTAATTAAACCATCTAGTGTTCAGCGAAATAACACAATGTCAAATACAGGTAGCCTCGTCAAATAATTGACATCCATCTGGGTTTCTGTACAGCACTTTGTGACATCGACTGATGTAAAAAGTGCTTTATAAATAAATGTGATTGATTGATGGTGAGTTATTCACAATTTTCGATTAACAAATAAGGTTTTATATGTAAGGTGGTTAAATAAAGAGCAAAATTATTGATTATTAATATATTATTATTTGTGGCCTGGTCCCTATAAGAGCTCTTCGTCACTTCCCATGAGCCGGATTGTGACAAAAACTCACACTCATTCTTATGTTTAATAAATGTATCATATAGTGTGTGTGTGGCAGGCTTACAATAATGGCAAAAACAACATTTGAGTGCGCTCTGACCCTGGTGCTAGAGGGGGTACAGCTGGAGGTTGAATGTTTGAAGGGGTACGGGACTATAACAAGTTTGGGAACCACTGATCTACACTGAATGAAGTGGATATAACCAGTGACATCAATAAGGGATCATAGCTTTCACCTGGATTCACCTGGTCAGTCTTTGTTATGCAAAAGCAGGAGTTCATAATGTTTTGTCCACTCAGGGTAAATTACCATCATATTCCCCAGCGCTATTCTGCTCTTCGATTACTCTCCAGGTGTAATGTTACAACACAGAGCATGCATTGGTTCAATATGGTTCATTAAGTATTTGTGAAATGTAAGGTAAACACAAAGCTCATTGTCTAAAACCCAAATATCTTTGTGAATACATAACCTGCTTTTCTAAAATATAAGGATGGACTACTACAGTAATGGATGCTGTCAGGTATTCAAACAGGAAAAAGCACAGGTGTGACATCTTTGTCCTCGGAAACATATAACAACGCGAATCCTCCTAAACAACCAATCCTGAACCCGATACGGTCGCAGCTGTGGCCCTCCTCTCCTCCCCTCCCTCCTTCTCTGCTCTCCCCTCCCCTCCTCACCTCCCCTCCCTCCTACTCTGCTCTCCTCTCCTCACCTCCTCTCCCTCCTACTCTGCTCTCCCCTCCTCTACTCCCCTCCCTCCTACTCTGCTCTCCTCTCCTCACCTCTTCTCCCTCCTACTCTGCTCTCCCCTCCTCTACTCCCCTCGCTCCTACTCTGTTCTCCCCTCCTCTCCTCCCCTCCCTCCTACTCTGCTCTCCTCTCCTCCCCTCTTACTCTGCGCTCCCCTCCTCACCTGTCAAAAGTGGTTATGGAGGAAGCCGCCCTCGCTTCGGTCAGTCCGACAGCTCCTCTGGTAGCTGTGGAACCCAGAGATGTCCCCAGGTGAACCAATGGCAGTGCCCGTTATGAAAATTGGGCGCCATGGGAGTGATAGAGGAGGGGTGAGGAGGGAGTGCGGGGGGTTGTGCGTGCATTGTGCGTGCATGCGTGAGTTAGAGGCACACTTAGAAACTTTTCCCTCATTGGTGGATTCCATCCAGTATACATCACACCATCTCAGTTGGCATAACAACAAATCGTGTTGTGATTCTTCTGAGAGGTGTCGACTCGACACCAGACTACCTTGTTAGCACCACATCGCACCATTAACTGTTACTTTCCTTGACAACATATATGAGAGGAGAGGAGAGGAGAGGAGAAGAGAGGGGAGGAGAGGAGAAGAGAGGAGAGGAGAGGAGAAGGGAGGGGAGGAGAGGAGAAGAGAGGGGAGGGGAGGAGAGGAGAAGGGAGGGGAGGAGAGGAGAAGAGAGGGGAGGAGAGGAGAAGGGAGGAGAGGAGAAGGGAGGGGAGGAGAGGAGAAGAGAGGGGAGGAGAGGAGAAGGGAGGGGAGGAGAGGAGAAGAGAGGGGAGGAGAGGAGAAGGGAGGGGGGAGAGGAGAAGAGAGGGGAGGGGAGGAGAGGAGAGGAGAGGAGAAGAGAGGGGGGGAGAGGAGAAGTGACGAGAGGAGAGGAGAAGAGAGGGGAGGAGAGGAGAAGAGAGGGGAGGAGAGGAGAAGAGAGGGGAGGAGAGGAGAAGGGAGGGGAGGAGAGGAGAAGGGAGGGGAGGAGAGGAGAAGAGAGGAGAGGAGAGGAGAAGAGAGGGGAGGAGAAGGGAGGAGAGGAGAGGAGAAGAGAGGAGAGGAGAAGAGAGGGGAGGAGAGGAGAAGGGAGGAGAGGAGAGGACAGGAGATGAGATGAGTGCTCTCTCCTGTCAGAACACAGTTTTAACTCCTACTGGGCTGGAGATAGCAGGACTATAGTATCTGTTTAGGCGGAAGGTGGAGGTGTTTCCGACAGTGATCCAGTTTAGGGGCAGACTGGTCATCTGGCATTTGGGCAAATGCCAGATGGGCTAGTCTATTTTTAGCCTAGTGGGCCTGTTTAACTATTTTTGTTTCTTTTGGAAAATGATCATTGTCTGTTTCAGAATGGGGGTCTTGAGAGAAAAATTGACCCGGAGTGGGGGTTTCAAGAACAAAAAAGGGCCGGTTATCACTCATTTTCCTAATCGACACGGAAATTGCTTCGTCACTCCAAGGAGAGCTTGTTAGGAGGTAAACGAGATGGCTAATTAGAATGGTCTCAGCAAACATCGACAACCTTCCTTTTCCTCCCCTCATCTGCATTTACTCAGATCGCTGCTCTGCTTGCATTCACATAAACACGCATTGGTTTTCACACAGAGAGAGAGAGAGTTGCTGTTCTGATAACCCCAGTTCATGCTATGGACTCCAGGGCCGGCCCTTGCCACTAAGTGATATAAGCCACCGCTATGGGGCCCTGTATCCATTTATTAGTAGTATTTTATACTGGAAACATTTTCAGGAACTCAGTCGGAATCTCAACTTACTGTTAAGAGTTAGAATAGTAGAATAAATTAAGTGCAATTTCAAATGTTTTTTTGTTTGTTGCATCAGCAGTTTTTCACTTGTTATGTCACTGACAGTCATTCAATTATTCCATGTCAGCTATCATTTTTTAGATTGTTAAATTAGTCTAGCCAGCTATCTAAACTTGTAGAATCATGGTTGAATTACCGTCCGGGCACGCAGAGTGATTTCCTCTCCAAAATGAAGGCCCTGTGGGTCACTGTCTGTCTGTCTGTCTGTCTGTCTGTCTGTCTGTCTGTCTGTCTGTCTGTCTGTCTGTCTGTCTGTCTGTCTGTCTGTCTGTCTGTCTGTCTGTCTGTCTGTCTGTCTGTCTGTCTGTCTGTCTGTCTGTCTGTCTGTCTGTCTGTCTGTCTGTCTGTCTGTCTGGATGGATGGATGGATGGATGGATGGATGGGATTAGCATTAGGAAGACAGTCCAAGTTACACATGGAGAAAGCAGCATCTCTCTCTCTCCTCTCCTCCACAGGCTTTTGTAGCTAGAGTTTAGGTCTGGTCTTGTAGCTAGATGTTAGGTCTGGTCTTGTAGCTAGAGGTTAGGCCTGGTCTTGTAGCTAGATGTTAGGTCTGGTCTTGTAGCTAGACGTTAGGTCTGGTCTTGTAGCTAGAGGTTAGGTCTGGTCTTGTAGCTAGAGGTTAGGTCTGGCCTTGTAGCTAGATGTTAGGTCTGGTCTTGTAGCTAGAGGTTAGGTCTGGTCTTGTAGCTAGAGGTTAGGTCTGGTCTTGTAGCTAGAGGTTAGGTCTGGTCTTGTAGCTAGACGTTAGGTCTGGTCTAGTAGCTAGATGTTAGGTCTGGTCTTGTAGCTAGAGGTTAGGTCTGGTCTTGTAGCTAGAGGTTAGGTCTGGTCTTGTAGCTAGATGTTAGGTCTGGTCTTGTAGCTAGAGGTTAGGTCTGGTCTTGTAGCTAGAGGTTAGGTCTGGTCTTGTAGCTAGAGGTTAGGTCTGGTCTTGTACCTAGAGGTTAGGTCTGGTCTTGTACCTAGAGGTTAGGTCTGGTCTTGTAGCTAGAGGTTAGGTCTGGTCTTGTAGCTAGAGGTTAGGTCTGGTCCTGTAGCTAGATGTTAGGTCTGGTCTTGTAGCTAGATGTTAGGTCTGGTCTTGTAGCTAGAGGTTAGGTCTGGTCTTGTACCTCTCTCCTCTCCTCATACACTTTAATGCTGTTTCTGACACACACACAGACACAGACACCGACACACAGACACAGACACACAGATAGACACAGACAGACACAGACAGACACCAACACAGACAGACACAGACAGACACCAACACAGACAGACACAGACAGACACAGAGACAGACAGAGACACAGACACCGACAGACACAGAGATAGACACAGACACCGCAGACACAGAAACAGACACACAGACAGACACCAACACAGGCAGACACCGCAGACACAGACAGACACAGAGACAGACAGAGACACAGACACCGACACCGACAGACACAGAAACAGAAAGACACAGACAGACACTGACAGACACAGACAGACACAGACACAGACACAGACACCGACAGACACAGACAGACACAGACAGACACACGGACAGACACAGCCAGACACAGACACCGACAGACACAGACACACAGACACAGACGGACACAGACACCGTCACAGACAGACACAGACACATACAGGCACAGACACAGACACATACAGGCAGACACAGACAGACAGACACACAGACACAGACACACACACAGGCACACAGACACAGACATACAGACATAGACACTGACACAGACAGACACACAGACAGACTCAGACAGACACAAAGAGACACAGACAGGCACAGACAGACACCGACACAGACAGGCACAGACACAGACACAGACCGGCACAGACACAGACACAGACAGACAGACAGACAGACACAGACACAGACACACACACAGACACACAGACACAGACAGGCACAGACACAGACACAGACACAGACACAGACACCAACACAGACATAGACACAGACACAGACAGACACAGACAGAGCTGCTGTACTTATTTGATTTAGTCAAGTCTAGGTCATTTCGATAAAATAAAAAAATGTATCATTTGAATAATAATTTAATCTTGTTATTGTCAAAATGACAAAAACAGTGGGTCATTTTTGTCAACTAGTAACATTTTAGTCACATCACATTTGTATTGTCTCATTAACCTATAGTAAACATAAATCACCTACTTCCATGTGCACAAACACACATAGCCTTGTTCTACCAACATGTTTTTCTCAATAACATCCTATTCTCTTTACAACTGCAGAAATATGACAAACCTAAATAAGAAGTATCGGTCCCGCTTTATTTGAAGTGCATCTTATAGAGGCTTCATAAAGCATTCATATAGACTTCACAAGGACTACATAAATGGGTCACAAATCATCTAGAACAGTATTTCATGCTCTGTAAAGGATTAATACACGTGAACAAATAAATTGATGGTTATGTCACATTATGAACCTTTATAGAGCATGATATACGGTTATAGATGATTTATGAAGCATCTTTGTAGTGCTTATGAAGCCTATATGAATGTTTTATGAAGCCTTCATAAGATGCACTTCAAATAAAGCAGGACCGATAATTCTTATTTAGGTTTGTCATATTTTTTTATTATCTGGCCATGTAAATTCCTAATTCAGCCTACATAGATATTACACATTACATAGAAAACGAACAGACACACATGAGGGAGAGAGAGAGAGAGAGAGAGAGAGAGAGAGAGGAGGTGGGGTGGGGTGGGGGCACAATCACCAGATGGTGCCGCAAAGTTTTGGCATAGTAGTATGGGTATGGTGTCAATTCCGATTCAAAAGTCAAACAGGCACGAGAAACATCATTGCATGAGCAAACACTTGAGTTAAGAGAGAAGAACTGTGGTCGAGTGAGCAGAGGACGGGTGCCGCGAGCGCAGGCCAGCGTGTTGTGTTCAAATGAAACTTGAGAGCTTGCTAGTGTGACTTTCAGCCAGCAGAACTGCATTTCCGCCCGCAGTAAATTAATTTGAGAGCAGAGATTTTTGTTCGCCTGAAGAAATACTGGATACATGTTAAGACTCTCACACATACGCCACGTCCCCACGTGTGTCTTTTCTCTCTCTCACACCAATTTTCCAGTGCTCCAAAATCAATTTAGCTCTGTTTACTGTTTACTGTAATTTTATCAATTCAAGCCAATTAACATGTAGCAGTCCACTGAAACACAATTGGTTTTTGGACCAATCACGTCTTTACTGCTCTCTAACCAGAATTTTTACCATTGAGATGAAAAGGAAATGGTGAAAGGTGAACGATGGCTGACAAAAATAAAGAAGTAAGTTCGATAGTTTTTCAGTAGAGGAACTAGGTAACCAACAAGCTAGCTAATCAACTATGATTTCAATATTGAAATTGAAGTAGGCAGTTATTTAGTCTTATTTTATTAAAGCAGGCTATTGATGAGGCAAGCTAGTTGAACAACAGCTAGCTATGAAGCTAACTACCTAACATTAGCTAGCTAACTAACGTTTAGCCATGCGGTTTAACCAAAGCCAAAGCTACTACTATTGGTTAGAAATATGGTTCTATACTGAATGTACAGTATGTGATAGTCATTGCTAAACAATATGAGTAGTGTAGGTAAGGTATAAGTGAACCTATAGGAAGAAAGCTCTCCACAAGGTGGGTTGTTCATGAACTAACAGCATACCGTTCTATACCGAGCCATGCTGACTGACAAGTGGAATGGATTCGTACAGGGCAATTCCACGATAAAGGAGTGACGTTGAGACTCAGATGGTTTTACTTTAAAATGTATGTCGAACAAACCAATTGCCGTGGAATTGCCCTACAGCTCGGCTCAGTCCAGTCCCACATCTTATCACTTATTTGGTTAATTGATTGACCATAGTTGCCTATGTCTTAAAATGGACTGTTACCATGAACGCAACATCAATATGTTAAAACATTTAAACTCCAACTGAACTCTGTCTGTGACATCATTGTGAGTAGAGAGAACACGTTTGACCAGGTGGATTAAGGCTTCTACTCAGGAGACAGGTCAGTGTGTGTAAAGAGAACACGTTTGACCAGGTGGATTAAGGCTTCTACTCAGGAGACAGGTCAGTGTGTGTAAAGAGAACACGTTTGACCAGGTGGATTAAGGCTTCTACTCAGGAGACAGGTCAGTGTGTGTAAAGAGAACACGTTTGACCAGGTGGATTAAGGCTTCTACTCAGGAGACAGGTCATTGTGAGTAGAGAGAACACGTTTGACCAGGTGGATTAAGGCTTCTACTCAGGAGACAGGTCATTGTGAGTAGAGAGAACACGTTTGACCAGGTGGATTAAGGCTTCTACTCAGGAGACAGGTCAGTGTGTGTAAAGAGAACACGTTTGACCAGGTGGATTAAGGCTTCTACTCAGGAGACAGGTCAGTGTGTGTAAAGAGAACACGTTTGACCAGGTGGATTAAGGCTTCTACTCAGGAGACAGGTCAGTGTGTGTAAAGAGAACACGTTTGACCAGGTGGATTAAGGCTTCTACTCAGGAGACAGGTCAGTGTGTGTAAAGAGAACACGTTTGACCAGGTGGATTAAGGCTTCTACTCAGGAGACAGGTCATTGTGAGTAGAGAGAACACGTTTGACCAGGTGGATTAAGGCTTCTACTCAGGAGACAGGTCAGTGTGTGTAAAGAGAACACGTTTGACCAGGTGGATTAAGGCTTCTACTCAGGAGACAGGTCAGTGTGTGTAAAGAGAACACGTTTGACCAGGTGGATTAAGGCTTCTACTCAGGAGACAGGTCAGTGTGTGTAAAGAGAACACAATTGACCAGGTGGATTAAGGCTTCTACTCAGGAGACAGGTCAGTGTGTGTAAAGAGAACACGTTTGACCAGGTGGATTAAGGCTTCTACTCAGGAGACAGGTCAGTGTGTGTAAAGAGAACACGTTTGACCAGGTGGATTAAGGCTTCTACTCAGGAGACAGGTCAGTGTGTGTAAAGAGAACACGTTTGACCAGGTGGATTAAGGCTTCTACTCAGGAGACAGGTCAGTGTGTGTAAAGAGAACACGTTTGACCAGGTGGATTAAGGCTTCTACTCAGGAGACAGGTCAGTGTGTGTAAAGAGAACAGGTTTGACCAGGTGGATTAAGGCTTCTACTCAGGAGACAGGTCAGTGTGTGTAAAGAGAACACGTTTGACCAGGTGAATTAAGGCTTCTACTCAGGAGACAGGTCAGTGTGTGTAAAGAGAACACGTTTGACCAGGTGGATTAAGGCTTCTACTCAGGAGACAGGTCAGTGTGTGTAAAGAGAACACGTTTGACCAGGTGGATTAAGGCTTCTACTCAGGAGACAGGTCAGTGTGTGTAAAGAGAACACGTTTGACCAGGTGGATTAAGGCTTCTACTCAGGAGACAGGTCAGTGTGTGTAAAGAGAACACGTTTGACCAGGTGGATTAAGGCTTCTACTCAGGAGACAGGTCAGTGTGTGTAAAGAGAACACGTTTGACCAGGTGGATTAAGGCTTCTACTCAGGAGACAGGTCAGTGTGTGTAAAGAGAACACGTTTGACCAGGTGGATTAAGGCTTCTACTCAGGAGACAGGTCAGTGTGTGTAAAGAGAACACGTTTGACCAGGTGGATTAAGGCTTCTACTCAGGAGACAGGTCAGTGTGTGTAAAGAGAACACGTTTGACCAGGTGGATTAAGGCTTCTACTCAGGAGACAGGTCATTGTGAGTAGAGAGAACACGTTTGACCAGGTGGATTAAGGCTTCTACTCAGGAGACAGGTCAGTGTGTGTAAAGAGAACACGTTTGACCAGGTGGATTAAGGCTTCTACTCAGGAGACAGGTCAGTGTGTGTAAAGAGAACACGTTTGACCAGGTGGATTAAGGCTTCTACTCAGGAGACAGGTCATTGTGAGTAGAGAGAACACGTTTGACCAGGTGGATTAAGGCTTCTACTCAGGAGACAGGTCAGTGTGTGTAAAGAGAACACGTTTGACCAGGTGGATTAAGGCTTCTACTCAGGAGACAGGTCAGTGTGTGTAAAGAGAACACGTTTGACCAGGTGGATTAAGGCTTCTACTCAGGAGACAGGTCAGTGTGTGTAAAGAGAACACAATTGACCAGGTGGATTAAGGCTTCTACTCAGGAGACAGGTCAGTGTGTGTAAAGAGAACACGTTTGACCAGGTGGATTAAGGCTTCTACTCAGGAGACAGGTCAGTGTGTGTAAAGAGAACACGTTTGACCAGGTGGATTAAGGCTTCTACTCAGGAGACAGGTCAGTGTGTGTAAAGAGAACACGTTTGACCAGGTGGATTAAGGCTTCTACTCAGGAGACAGGTCAGTGTGTGTAAAGAGAACACGTTTGACCAGGTGGATTAAGGCTTCTACTCAGGAGACAGGTCAGTGTGTGTAAAGAGAACACGTTTGACCAGACGGAGTCAGGTTTCCACTTCATCGCCCTGGACCACTACACCAACGAGGCAGAGAACCTCGAGTTTGGACCAGTGAGTCACCAACTCATCTTATGACTTCCACAACTCAGCACATATGTATCACTCCACCTTCCTCAAACTCCAGTGCCATACTTTGTTTACCTTTTTACCAATGTCTATGGATTATACAATAATTTTAAGTTGGGACTCCATTGTCATGATGTGGCCCTTTTGGGTGTATATCGTGGCTCCCCCCTCTCTCACTCTCTCTCCCACCACGAGTTTTACAACGGTCAAAATTCCTGATAGAAACTCTCTCATCGCTGCTATGGAGTATTGAGGGAGAGAGCCTACAGTGCCTCGCAAAAGTATTCATACCCCTTGGCTTTTTTCTTATTTTGTTGCATTACAACCTGTCATTTAAATGGATTTTGATTTTGATTTCATGTAATGAACATACACAAAATAGTCCAAATTGGTGAAGTGAAATGAAAAAATTACTTGTTTCAAAAAAGAAATTACTAATAAAACAATGGAAAAGTGGTGCGTGCATATGTATTCACCCCCTTAGCCACGAAGCCCCTAAATAAGATCTGGTGCAACCAATTACCTTCAGAAGTCACATAATTAGTTAAATAAAGTCCACCTGTGTGCAATCTAAGTGTCACATGATCTCAGTATATATACACCTGTTCTGAAAGTCCCCAGAGTCTGCAACACCACTAAGCAAGGGGCACCACCAAGCAAGCGGCACCATGAAGACCAAGGAGCTCTCCAAACAAGTCAGGGACAGAGTTGTGGAGAAGTACAGATCAGGGTTGGGTTATAAAAAAGTATCAGAAACTTTGAACATCTCACGGAGCACCATTAAATCCATTATTAAAAATTTTAAAGAATATGGCACCACAACAAACCTGCCAAGAGAGGGCTGCCCACCAAAACTCACAGACCAGGCAAGGAGGGCATTAGTCAGAGAGGCATCAAAGAGACTAAACCCTGAAGGAGCTGCAAAGCTCCACAGCGGAGATTGGAGTATCTGTCCATAGGACCACTTTAAGCCGAACACTCCACAGAGCTGGGCTTTACGGAAAAGTGGTCAGAAAAAAGATTCCTTAAAGAATAAAATGTGCAAACATGTTTGGTGTTCGCCAAAAGGCATGTGGGAGACTCCCCAGACATATGGAAGAAGGTACTCTGGTCAGATGAGACTAAAATGTAGCTTTTTGGCCATCAAGGAAAACGCTATGTCTGGCGCAAACCACACACCTCTCATCACCCCGAGAACATCATCCCCACAGTGAAGCATGGTTGTGGCAGCATCATGCTGTGGGGATGTTTTTCATCGGTAGGGACTGGGAAACTTTTCAGAATTTACGGAATGATGGATGGCGCTAAATACAGGGAAATTCTTGGGGGAAACCTGTTTCAGTCTTCCAGGGATTTGAGACTGGAACGGAGGTTCACCTTCCAGCAGGACAATGACCCTAAGCATACTGCTAAAGAAATACTTGAGTGGTTTAAGGTGAAACATTTAAATGTCTTGGAATGGCCCTGTCAAATCCCAGACTTCAATCTAATTGGGAATCTGTAGTATGACTTAAAGATTGCTGTACACCAGTGGAACCCATCCAACTTGAAGAAGCTGGGCTAGATGTGCCAAGCTTATAGAAACATACCCCAAGAGACTTGCAGCTGTAATTACTGCAAAAGGTGGCTCTACAAAGTATTGACTTTGGGGGGGGGGATAGTTATGCATGTTATGCAAGTTTTCCGTTTTTTTGTCTTATTTCTTGTTTCTTTCACAAGAAAAAATATTTTGCATCTTCAAAGTGGTAGGCATGTTGTGTAAATTAAATGATACAAACCCAAAAGAAATCTATTTTAATTCCAGGTTGTAAGGCAACAAAATTGGAAAAATGCCAAGGGGGTGAATAGTTTCACAAGCCACTGTATGGAGTACAAAGACATTCTTCCTCCTAATCCTCCTAATCCCCAAAATTGGAGAATTAAACAATATTTATATTTTGAGAATGTGGGAATGGTCCGTGGACACTTAAGGGACAGTCATGTCGAGTTTGTATCAGTTGGTGATCTCATGAAGGACAGGAAACACATATTACTGTACACTTCTCAAATATGGGGTTTGCATCTGATGGTTGTGTAAAATATGTGATTGAATATGAAACTATTTGTGAGATGTAATGTGATGTTTGCCTTTTAAACAAGATACCTGTATAGATATAACGTTTTAACTAGTCAGTGGCCACGCCCCCGTGAGCCCAGAACTTACATCAGGCGTCATGGAACGCCCCCTTTTCTACTCTAGTATAAAAGCCACTTCCAACAAAATGTACATTAAATCAGAAAACATAAAGCTGTCTCAGCCTCCAATATTTATGCTGCAATAGTTTATGTGTTGGGGGGCTAGGTTCAGTCTGTTATATCTGGAGTATTTCTCCTGTCTCATCCGGTGTCCTGTCTGAATTTAAGTATGCTCCCTCTAATTCTCTATCTCTCTTTCTCTATTTCTCTCTCTCTTCTTTTGGAGAACCTGAACCCTAGGACCATGCGTCAGGATTAACTGGCCTGATGACTCCTTGTTGTCGCCAGTCCACCTGGTCATGCTGCTGCTCCAGTTTAAACTGTTCTGCCTGCGGTTATGGAACACTGACCTGATCACTGGACCTGCTACCTTGGCCCGGACCTGCTGTTTTGGACTCTCTCTCTACCGCACCTGCTGTCTCTAACTCTGAATGATCGGCTATGGGGAAAAAAACGTACATTTACTCCTGAGGTGCTGTCCTGTTGCACCCTCTACAACCACTGTGATTATTATTATTTTACCCTGCTGGTCATCTATGAACATTTGAACATCTTGGCCATGTTCTGTTATAATCTCCACCCGGCACAGCCAGAAGAGGACTGGCCACCCCTCAGAGCCTGGTTCCTCTCTAGGTTTCTTCCTAGGTTGTGGCCTTTCTAGGGAGTTTTTCCTAGCCACTGTGCTTCTATATCTGCTTTGCTTGCTGTTTGGGGTTTTAGGCTGGGTTTCTGTACAGCGCTTTGTGACATCAGCTGATGTAAAAAGGGCTTTATAAATACATTTGATTGATTGATTGATGAAGCGGTAGCTACATGGTTGGCAACTCTACAAGAGTCAAAAACGCAAGGATGAGGTCCCCACTTTGAAATGGCTAAGAAATCTACAAACTAAAGAACAATTATTCAGGCTGCAGCTGTTTAAATTCTTTAGTCTGGTAAACGCAGCCGATCTAAGAACACTTCCGGATGGTACTCTGAAGTATCCATTATAACAACTACAACCACGAAAGACCTTGGGACTTCTGGGGAACGCAACCAGAGACTCTCTGATGAACTATTATCCAGCGATCACAGAGAGGGACAACCAAGACGTACACTCGTAAATATGTAAATTGCATTTCTAATATCCAAATGAGCGGTTGTTAGGGTGCTAAATGTCCATATTTACGATGAGGTATTCAACTGTATGTATGTAGTGAATCCATTCTGAGTTTCCCGCTCTTGAACTGTCCCCACCCCTTTCCTTTGTCTACAAAGCCGTCATATCGGCTTAGCCCACTAGGGACTTTTCTATCATGTCAGTAACCAATGATTGACCTATTGTGTGTGTTTATGTAATTCTGTGATTGATTAAGTTATTTAGTTAATAAATAATGAAGCTTATTTGTTTATTGCTGATTCAAGATCTATGCTAGGGTTCGTGCAGATATCCAAGGGTTTGCGACATTCAGAATATGACTGATGAGGTAATAATACATTAATAAGTGACTGTAATCGATAAGATTTGAAAATATCTGAAGATTTATATTTGGGAAATAAACACACTTTAAACATTTTCCCATTGTGCCACGACTTCCTAGTTAATTAAAGTTACATGATTAGTTTAATCGCGTAATTAAATTACAGATAGAGAATTGATTTCATAAATTAACAGTCTTCACATTTAATGATGTCATTAAATGGTAGTCAACGCTACGACACCATACTAAATCTAATTCCTTCTCCTGTATTGTTCTGCCCTCTATAGATTATGCTGATGCCCCACTGTAAGAACCTGGAGATATTCACTGGTTCTGAGGGAGGGGAAGTGCCCACCAACAGTGCCTAACGATCCACGGTTCCTCGCCTCAGACCTCCTCCAATGGGTTTTGAGAAGGATGTGAGTAGAGAGGAAGTGAGGAGTTGAGCAGAGATTCATTGGGACGGAGGTGATGTTCTGATGTGGAATGATGCATTTATTCTGTTTGCACTTATATCTTTGTTCTACTTGGGCTCTTTCCTCCTTTCCACAGATGGCTCTGGCTTGATGAGACTCCTCTTTCCACAGATGGCTCTGGCTTGATGATAACATCTGATCTGATGAGACTCCTCTTTCCACAGATGGATCTGGCTTGATGATAACATCTGATCTGATGAGACTCCTCTTTCCACAGATGGATCTGGCTTGATGATAACATCTGATCTGATGAGACTCCTCTTTCCACAGATGGATCTGGCTCGCTGATAACATCTGATCTGATGAGACTCCTCTTTCCACAGATGGATCTGGCTTGATGATAACATCTGATCTGATGAGACTCCTCTTTCCACAGATGGCTCTGGCTCGCTGATAACATCTGATCTGATGAGACTCCTCTTTCCACAGATGGCTCTGGCTTGATGATAACATCTGATCTGATGAGACTCCTCTTTCCACAGATGGCTCTGGTTTGATGATAACATCTGATCTGATGAGACTCCTCTTTCCACAGATGGCTCTGGCTTGATGATAACATCTGATCTGATGAGACTCCTCTTTCCACAGATGGCTCTGGCTTGATGATAACATCTGATCTGATGAGACTCCTCTTTCCACAGATGGCTCTGGCTTGATGATAACATCTGATCTGATGAGACTCCTCTTTCCACAGATGGCTCTGGCTTGATGATAACATCTGATCTGATGAGACTCCTCTTTCCACAGATGGCTCTGGCTTGATGATAACATCTGATCTGATGAGACTCCTCTTTCCACAGATGGCTCTGGTTTGATGATAACATCTGATCTGATGAGACTCCTCTTTCCACAGATGGCTCTGGCTTGATGATAACATCTGATCTGATGAGACTCCTCTTTCCACAGATGGCTCTGGCTTGATGATAACATCTGATCTGATGAGACTCCTCTTTCCACAGATGGCTCTGGCTCGCTGATAACATCTGATCTGATGAGACTCCTCTTTCCACAGATGGCTCTGGCTCGCTGATAACATCTGATCTGATGAGACTCCTCTTTCCACAGATGGCTCTGGTTTGATGATAACATCTGATCTGATGAGACTCCTCTTTCCACAGATGGATCTGGCTTGCTGATAACATCTGATCTGATGAGACTCCTCTTTCCACAGAAGGCTCTGGCTTGATGATAACATCTGATCTGATGAGACTCCTCTTTCCACAGATGGATCTGGCTTGATGATAACATCTGATCTGATGAGACTCCTCTTTCCACAGATGGCTCTGGCTTGATGATAACATCTGATCTGATGAGACTCCTCTTTCCACAGATGGATCTGGCTTGATGATAACATCTGATCTGATGAGACTCCTCTTTCCACAGATGGCTCTGGCTTGATGATAACATCTGATCTGATGAGACTCCTCTTTCCACAGATGGATCTGGCTTGATGATAACATCTGATCTGATGAGACTCCTCTTTCCACAGATGGCTCTGGCTTGATGATAACATCTGATCTGATGAGACTCCTCTTTCCACAGATGGCTCTGGCTTGATGATAACATCTGATCTGATGAGACTCCTCTTTCCACAGATGGCTCTGGCTCGCTGATAACATCTGATCTGATGAGACTCCTCTTTCCACAGATGGCTCTGGCTCGCTGATAACATCTGATCTGATGAGACTCCTCTTTCCACAGATGGCTCTGGTTTGATGATAACATCTGATCTGATGAGACTCCTCTTTCCACAGATGGATCTGGCTTGCTGATAACATCTGATCTGATGAGACTCCTCTTTCCACAGAAGGCTCTGGCTTGATGATAACATCTGATCTGATGAGACTCCTCTTTCCACAGATGGATCTGGCTTGATGATAACATCTGATCTGATGAGACTCCTCTTTCCACAGATGGATCTGGCTTGATGATAACATCTGATCTGATGAGACTCCTCTTTCCACAGATGGCTCTGGCTTGATGATAACATCTGATCTGATGAGACTCCTCTTTCCACAGATGGATCTGGCTTGATGATAACATCTGATCTGATGAGACTCCTCTTTCCACAGATGGCTCTGGTTTGATGATAACATCTGATCTGATGAGACTCCTCTTTCCACAGATGGCTCTGGCTCGATGATAACATCTGATCTGATGAGACTCCTCTTTCCACAGATGGCTCTGGCTCGATGATAACATCTGATCTGATGAGACTCCTCTTTCCACAGATGGCTCTGGCTCGCTGATAACATCTGATCTGATGAGACTCTCTATGCAATTTGACTCCTGTATTACTGGCTGTATTCAATAAAACTTCCAATGCCAAATATAATTAATTTGGGATTCTGTCATTGATAGATGATGGTAGTTCCCTACGGTGTCAAATCCAATTAAAAAGTCGAACACTCACGAGATGGCACGCGCGAGCAAGATGAAACATCAGTGAGCAAACACTGAGTCGAAAGAGAAGAAATGTGGTCGAGCAGAGGACAGGTCCCGCGAGTGCACCGGTCAGTCAAGAGCCCAATTTAAACTTGAAAGCTTGCAAGTGTGACTTTGAGTAAGCAGGACATCATCGTCACAGATTTGTTTTAAATATATTTAACAGTACATATAGAACTGTAAGCAAAGAAATGTGATGCAAATGTGTACAAAAAAATATTTGAACACTTTAAATTGTCCACCAACAATAGTCCCTTGTCATTGTCAAGTTTTCACTCTCAATTTCTCAAATTGCTCTCTGTCAAGTCTTGGTGCCCTAGGGTTTGGATTTCAGGCTGGGGAGGGGCAAACTTAAAGGCAGGTGTGTGTCTTGATACAGTCTATATACAAAAGTATGTGGTCCCCCCTTTAAATTAGTGGATTCGGCTATTTCAGTCACACCCGTTGCTGACAGGTGTATAAAATCGAGAACAAAGAGCTTTCCAAAAAGTCAGTTGGTCAAATTTCTGCCCTGCTAGAGCTGCCCCGGTCAACTGTAAATGCTGTTATTGTGAAGTGGAAAAGTCTACTAGCAACAACGGCTCAGCCGCGAAGTGGTACAGTAGGCCACACAAGCTCACAGAACAGGACCGCCGAGTGCTGTCCTCGGTTGCAACACTCACTACCGAGTTCCAAACTGCCTCTGGAAGCAACGTCAGCACAAGAACTGTTCGTCGGGAGCTTCATGAAATGGTTTCCATTGCCGAGAAGCCGCACACAAGCCTAAGATCACCATGCTCCATGCCAAACGTCAGCTGGAGTGGTGTAAATCTCACCACCGTTGAACTCTGGAACAGTGGTAACGCGTTCTCTGGAGTGATGAATCACGCTTCACCAACTGGCAGTCCGACGGGCGAATCTGGGTTTGGTGGATGCCAGGAGAACGCTACCTGCCCCAATGCATAGTGACAACTGCAAAGTTTGGTGGAGGAGGAATAATGGTCTGGGGCTGTTTTTCATGGTTAGGGCAAAGCCCCTTAGTGAAGTGAAATCTTAATGCTACAGCATACAATTACATTCTAGATGATTCTGTGCTTCCAACTTTGTGGCAACAGTTTGAGGAAGGCCCTTTCCTGTTTCAGCATGACAATGCCCCTGTGCACAAAGCAAGGTCCATACAGAAATGGTTTGTTGAGGTCGGTGTAGAAGAACTTGACTGGCCTGCACAGAGCCCTGACCTCAACCAAAAATTAGCCCATATTAATATATGTAGCCTTAGAAATAAGGTTCATTAAATCAATAACTTGCTAAGATCAGATAACATTAATATATTAGCCATTTGTAAGACTAACATAAATAATTAATTTTATGATACAGCAGTAGCAATACAAGGATATAACATATACAGAAGAGACAGAAACGCTTATGGGGGAGGTGTTGCTGTATATATTCAGAGCTCTTACACACTGTAATGCTTAGAGAAGATCTTATGCCAAGTGTTATTGAAGTGTTGTGGTTGCAGGTTCACTTGGCATATCTAAAGCCTTTTCTTTTGGGGTGTTGCTATGGGCCATCAAGTGCTAACAGTCAATATCATAATAATATGTGTGAAATGCTTGATAGTGTATGTGATGTAAACAGAGAGGTCTACTTTCTGAATATTGACTGGTTGACTGACCTGAATATTGACTGGTTTTCATCAAGTTGTCCGCTCAAGAGGAAGCTTCTCACTGTAACCAGTGCCTGGAATCTGCTTCAGGTTATTAATCAACCTACCAGGGTGTTTACAAACACTACAGGGACAAGATTGTCGACATGTATCGATCACATTTTTACTAATACTGTAGCACTTTGTTCTAAAGCTGTATCCGTACCCACTGGATGCAGTGATCACAATATGGTGGCTATATCCAGGAAAGCCAAAGTTCCAAAAGCTGGGCCTAAAATAGTGTGTAAGAGATCATACAAAAGATTTTGCTGTGACTCTTATGTGGATGATGTTAAAAATATTTGTTGGTCTGATGTGATTAATAAGGAGCATCCAGACTCTGCACTTGATGAATTTGATAAAGATGCACGCACCTGTTAAGAAACTGACTGGTAGAACTGTTAAGGCTAAATGGATTGATGAGGAATTGAAAAACTGTATAGTTGAAAGAGATGGGAGAAAAGGAATGGCTAATAAGTCTGACTGCACATCTGACTGGCTGACTTACTGCAAATTGAGAAATTATGTGACTAGACTCAACAAAAATGAGAAACTGTATTATGAAGCCAAGATATCATTGATATAAAGAATGATGGGGGAAAAACGTGAGTACTTTAAATGAAATTATGGGCAGAAAAACAAATACAACTCCATCTTTTATCAAATCAGATGGCTTATTCATCACAAAACCATTTGATGTTGCCAATTAATTTTATGATTACTTCATTGGCAGTGGGGAAACTTAGGCAGGAAATGTCAACAACGAACAGTGAGCCATCGTGTTTTTGTGAGCCAAAATTGTTGGAGGTGTACTGTTAGATTTCCATGCAACTTTTGATATCATTGACCATAACCTGTTGAAAAATGTATGTGTTATGGCTATTCTAACTCTGCCATATCTTGGATTTGAAGCTATCTAATAGAACTCAAAGGGTTTTCTTAAATGGAAGCTTCTCTAATGTCAAACATGTAAAGTGTTGTGTACCGCAGGGCAGCTCTCTGGGCCCTCTACTCTTTTCTATTTTTACCAAGGACCTGCCTCTGGCATTAAACAAAGCATGTGTGTCCATCTATGCTGATGATTCAACCATATACGCATCAGCAACCACAGCTAAAGAAGTCACTGAAACCCTTAAAGAGTTGCAGTCTGTTTTAGAATGGGTGGCCTTTAATAAACTGGTCCTGAACATCTCTAAAACTAAGAGCATTGTATTTGGTACAAATCATTCCCTAAGTTCTAGCCCTCAGCTGAATCTGGTAATGAATGTTGTGGCTGGACAAGTTGAAGAGACTTAATTACTTGGGGTTACCTTAGATTGTAAACTGTTATGGTCTAAACCTATAGATTCAATGGTTGTTAAGATGGGGAGAGGTCTGTCAGTAAAGAGAACATTCCAAAAAGCAGGTCCTGGAGGCTCTAGTTTTGTCTTAACTTGATTATTGTCCAATCATGTGGACAAACTACTGCAAGGAAAAACCTAGTTAAGCTGCAGCTGGCCCAGAACAGAGCGGCTCATCTTGTTCTTCATTCTAATCAGAGAGCTGATATAAATACTATGCATGCCAGTCTCTCTTGGCTAAGAGTTGAGGAGAGACTGACAGCATCACTTATTTTTATAAGAAACAATGTGTTGAAAATCCCAAATGGTTTACATAGTCAACTTACACACAGCTCTGACACACACTTACCCCAACATACGTGCCACCAGGGGTCTTGTCACTGTCCCCAAATCCAGAAAAAAATTCAAGAAAGCATACAGTATTACATAGAGACATTATTATATGGAACTCCGTTCCATCTCATATTGCTCAAATAAACAGCAAACCTGGTTTCATTAAACAGATAAAGCAACACCTCTCCCCCATTTAACCTACATTATGTGTGTGTATGTATTGATATGTAGGATACGTGTGCCTTAAAAAATATATATATAGTTATAAAAATGTACGTAGTTGTAGCTGTTCTTGTCTATTGATGTTCTGTATTATGTAATTCTGTATTATGTGTCATGTTTTGTGTGGACCCCAGGAAGAGTAGCTGCTGCTTTTGCAAGCAGCTAATGGGGATCCTAATAAAATACCAGAAATACCATAATACACACACTACCCTGTAATGACAAAGCAAAAAAAATATTAGAAAATGTTGCACATTTATAATTTTTTTTAAACAGAAATACCTTATTTACATAAGTATTCAGACCCTTTGCTATGAGACTCGAAATTGACGTGAGGTGCATCCTGTTTCCATTGATCATCCTTGAGATGTTTCTACAACTTGATTGGAGTCCACCTGTGGTAAATTCCATTGATTGGACATGATTTGGAAAGGCACCCACATGTCTATATAAGGTCCCACAGTTGACAGTGCATGTCAGAGCAAAAACCAAGCCATGAGGTCGAAGGAATTGTCCGTAGAGCTCCGAGACAGGATTGTGTCGAGGCACAGATCTGGGAAAGGGTACCAAAACATTTCTGTAGCATTGAAGGTCCCCAAGAACACAGTGGTCTACATAATTCTTAAATGGAAGAAGTTTGGAGCCACCATGACTCTTCCTAGAGCTGGCTTTCCGGCCAAACTGAGCAATCGGGGAGAAGGACCTTGATCAAGGAGGAATCACATCTGGAGGAAACCTGGCACCATCCCTACGGTGAAGCATGGTGGTGGCAGGATCATGCTGTAGGGATGTTTTTCAGCAGCAGGGACTAGGGGACTAGTCAGGATCGAGGCAAAGATAAATGGAGCAATGTACAGAGGGATCCTTGATGAAAACCTGCTACGGAGCTCTCAGGACCTCAAACTGGCGCGAAGGTTCACCTTCCAACAGGACAACGACCCTAAGCACACAGCCAAGACAGCGCAGGAGTGGCTTAGCTACAATACTCTAAATGTCCTTGAGTGGCCCAGCCAGGGCACAGACTTCCCTGGAGGGACCAGAAAATAGCTGTGCAGCAACGCTCCCCATCCAACCTGACAGAGCTTGAGAGGATCTGCAGAGAAGAATGGAAGAATCTCCCCAAATACAGGTGTGCCAAGCTTGTAGCATCACACCCAAGAAGACTCAAGGCTGTAATCGCTGCCAAAGGTGCTTCAACAAAGTACTGAGTAAAGAAACAAATTATTCAACTGTAGAATAAGGCTGTAACCTAACAAAATGTGGGAAAAGTCAAGGGGTCTGAATACTTTCCAAATGCACTGTACTTTTAGTCATGTAGTTTACCTCTAAGGAGACACACACACACACACCTCATATTGCGACCGACCCACCCACCCACCCACCCACCCACCCACCCACCCACCCACCCACCCACCCCGTGATGTGTTAAGTGATGGAGGCTTCAGAGATGTCAGGGTTTCTGTGGATCCTTTTCTTCAGGAAAGTGAGTTGTTTTAGGTGAAAAAAGCCCAGATGATGATACCCAGATTCACATAATCACATTTACCATCTAACATTGTTCACAGAGTGTGAAAATGTATGACCCTCTATTGTACAAATGACTGTGTGTGAATGAGAGACTTTGATTATGTAAATGTGTGAATAAGTGAATCATTCAATTCAACCATAGTGGATTAGAGGAAAGGAGTGTCCATGTAGTGGAGGAAAGGAGTGTCCATGTAGCGGAGGAAAGGAGTGTCCATGTAGCGGAGGAAAGGAGTGTCCATACAGTGGAGGAAAGGAGTGTCCATCTAGTGGAGGAAAGGAGTGTCCATGTAGCGGAGGAAAGGAGTGTTCATACAGTGGAGGAAAGGAGTGTCCATACAGTGGAGGAAAGGAGTGTCCATGTAGCGGAGGAAAGGAGTGTTCATACAGTGGAGGAAAGGAGTGTCCATACAGTGGAGGAAAGGAGTGTCCATGTAGCGGAGGAAAGGAGTGTCCATGTAGCGGAGGAAAGGAGTGTCCATACAGTGGAGGAAAGGAGTGTCCATCTAGTGGAGGAAAGGAGTGTCCATGTAGCGGAGGAAAGGAGTGTTCATACAGTGGAGGAAAGGAGTGTCCATGTAGTGGAGGAAAGGAGTGTCCATGTAGTGGAGGAAAGGAGTGTCCATGTAGTGGAGGAAAGGAGTGTCCATACAGTGGAGGAAAGGAGTGTCCATGTAGTGGAGGAAAGGAGTGCCCATGTAGCGGAGGAAAGGAGTGTTCATACAGTGGAGGAAAGGAGTGTCCATACAGTGGAGGAAAGGAGTGTCCATCTAGTGGAGGAAAGGAGTGTCCATGTAGCGGAGGAAAGGAGTGTTCATACAGTGGAGGAAAGGAGTGTCCATGTAGTGGAGGAAAGGAGTGTCCATGTAGTGGAGGAAAGGAGTGTCCATGTAGTGGAGGAAAGGAGTGTCCATACAGTGGAGGAAAGGAGTGTCCATGTAGTGGAGGAAAGGAGTGTCCATGTAGTGGAGGAAAGGAGTGTCCATGTAGTGGAGGAAAGGAGTGTCCATGTAGCGGAGGAAAGGAGTGTCCATCTAGTGGAGGAAAGGAGTGCCCATGTAGTGGAGGAAAGGAGTGTCCATGTAGCGGAGGAAAGGAGTGTCCATGTAGCGGAGGAAAGGAGTGTCCATGTAGCGGAGGAAAGGAGTGTCCATGTAGTGGAGGAAAGGAGTGTCCATGTAGCGGAGGAAAGGAGTGTCCATGTAGCGGAGGAAAGGAGTGTCCATACAGTGGAGGAAAGGAGTGTCCATCTAGTGGAGGAAAGGAGTGTCCATGTAGCGGAGGAAAGGAGTGTTCATACAGTGGAGGAAAGGAGTGTCCATACAGTGGAGGAAAGGAGTGTCCATGTAGCGGAGGAAAGGAGTGTTCATACAGTGGAGGAAAGGAGTGTCCATACAGTGGAGGAAAGGAGTGTCCATGTAGCGGAGGAAAGGAGTGTCCATGTAGCGGAGGAAAGGAGTGTCCATACAGTGGAGGAAAGGAGTGTCCATCTAGTGGAGGAAAGGAGTGTCCATGTAGCGGAGGAAAGGAGTGTTCATACAGTGGAGGAAAGGAGTGTCCATGTAGTGGAGGAAAGGAGTGTCCATGTAGTGGAGGAAAGGAGTGTCCATGTAGTGGAGGAAAGGAGTGTCCATACAGTGGAGGAAAGGAGTGTCCATGTAGTGGAGGAAAGGAGTGCCCATGTAGCGGAGGAAAGGAGTGTTCATACAGTGGAGGAAAGGAGTGTCCATACAGTGGAGGAAAGGAGTGTCCATCTAGTGGAGGAAAGGAGTGTCCATGTAGCGGAGGAAAGGAGTGTTCATACAGTGGAGGAAAGGAGTGTCCATGTAGTGGAGGAAAGGAGTGTCCATGTAGTGGAGGAAAGGAGTGTCCATACAGTGGAGGAAAGGAGTGTCCATGTAGTGGAGGAAAGGAGTGTCCATGTAGTGGAGGAAAGGAGTGTCCATGTAGTGGAGGAAAGGAGTGTCCATGTAGCGGAGGAAAGGAGTGTCCATCTAGTGGAGGAAAGGAGTGCCCATGTAGCGGAGGAAAGGAGTGTCCATGTAGTGGAGGAAAGGAGTGCCCATGTAGCGGAGGAAAGGAGTGTCCATGTAGTGGAGGAAAGGAGTGTCCATGTAGCGGAGGAAAGGAGTGCCCATGTCAATAAGATGTGTCGTGAGGCTCTGCCATGTCTGATTACATGCAAATACACCCTGCTCTGTTTCTCTTTCTCTCCCTCCCTCCCTCCCTCTCACTCAACCTCACCATGCCTTTCTCATTCTATCATTGGTCCCTGGTTGCAGCTGTGGGAGCTGGCCTATCTCCTCTTCCCTCTCCCCTCACTCCCTCCCTCCATCCCCCTCGTCCTCCCTGGTCATCTATGGTCTGATTTGGCTACCAGAACATGTTGTTTTCCTCTGTCTGTTCCTCACACTGTTGGGAGGGTGACATGGCTTCCCTCCCTCCCCTTCTCCATCCATCCCTATCTCTCTCCCTTCCTCCCTCTCTCCCCTTCTCCCTCCATCCCTATTTCTCTCCCTTCCTACCTCTCCCCCCTCCTCCCTCCATCCGTATCTCTCTCCCTTCCTCCCGTTGTTAAAGGATGAAAGCTCCCAGAACGTGTTGTTTTCCTCTGTCTGTTCTCATACATTTCCTGTTGGGAGGGTGACATGGGTGGCGGGTGGAGGTGCCAACTCTGAGTCAGCTTGCGACCCGGGCGTCAGCAGCACAGCAGTAGAACAGTAGCATGTGTCCTGGACTGCCTGCTTGCCTGCCCTGCTAGACGTAACAATGGAGGCGTTTGCAAAAATCTAGTAGATTTCCCAGAATTCCCAGGTTTTCTAGAAATCCCGGTTGGAGAATTCCTGGAACTATGATGGAATAAACAAATAATGAATCCTCCAAACAGGATTTTTGAAGAACCTGAGCATTTTGGGTAAGTGACCAGAATTGTGCAACCCTATACTGGAGATACTATCTGACTGTGCTAGATAGATGGAAGTGCTCTGACACCAACCCTAGATCCCTACCCTTACCCTAGATCACAGGACAAGATAAGTTCAGGAGACTACAGGGTGGGCATTTTTGTGCCACACACTCCACACTGAACATAGTCAATATCTGGGAAATGTCATTGAATCCCTTTTCACGTTTGGTAAAATAACCACAGGTGATATTCTTGTTGTAAATTGGTTAATAAGGATAGACAGGGAAACACTTTAACACTCAGACATAATTTATAAATGAAGCATTTGTGTTGCGTGAGTCCACCAAATCAGAGGCAGTAGGGATGAGCAGGGATGTTCTCTTGATAAGTGTGTGAATTTGACAATGTTTCTGTCCTGCTAAGCATTCAAAATGTAACGAGTAAAATTTACATAAATAGTAAAGTGAAGTACAGATACCCCAAAAAACGACTTAATAAGACTTTAAAGTAGTACTTTAAAGTATTTTACTGAAGTACTTTACCCCACTGCAACTGTGGTGCCAGTATAATGCTGTACATTTACAGAGAAAAGTTCTACAGTGCAGTAGAAGTCTTGATGACTTAAACAGAGTCAGAAACTGACATTGGTATGACTGGAGGGATCCCTCAGGGCAGTTTTGCTGAGAGATAATGTCTTCTGTCCCTTCAGGTTAACATGCCTCACTTCGCCCCCTGCTAACTCCTTGTGGAGGAGCACGACCAATCAGTTTTCAGCACTACCTTACTGCTCTACTACAGCCTAGCCAACCAGCACTCACTCGCAGAAACAACCCAGGGAGTCTGTGGCGGGAGAGAGAAAGAGGATGGTGAGAGGTGAGAGGAGAGAGAAAACAGTGGGTAGGGTACCAGGTGAGCACTAAGAAGGGGACCAGAAAATAGGATTTTTTACACCCTTCGGGGCAGACGACACACACACACATACACATACACAGTCGCACACACACACACACACACACACACACACACACACACACACACACACACACACACACACACACACACACACACACACACACACACACACACACACACACACACACACACACACGCCGTGGTGGCCTCAACCTGTGGTCACAGTTACATAACCTTAGTTTGACACCTTTTCAGAAGCGTCCTTTACCGGAACAGCAACAATCAGAGAGAGGAAGAGGAAGGAACTCTGTGGAAATGGAACGAGCCCTGGTGACCTTTTCATTGCCCACGGCTCAGGCTGTATAGAGAAGCCATTTTAAACATTGCTATAGAGGTTTACTACTGCTGACTGAGTGGTGAAATGTTTACTGTGCTGAGTGGTAAAGAAAGGGCACTTAGCTTCTTATACATTGAAATTAGGCTTGTTAGAATCATCTGGCTGAAACAGTTTGACAAAAGACTACATGTATTTTGATTTAGACATCATTGATCGAAATTACAATAATTAGGCTACATTGATGAAACATTGGCTTATGTTTATTTATTTATTTTATTTCACCTTTATTTAACCAGGTAGGCCAGTTGAGAACAAGTTCTCATTTATAACTGCGACCTGACCAAGATATAACAAAGCAGTGCAACACAAACAGCACAGAGTTACACATGGAATAAACAAACGTACAGTCAATAACACAATAGAAAAGTATATATACAGTGTATGCAAATGTAGTAAGATTAGGGAGGTAAGGCAATAAATAGGCCATAGTAGCAAAATAATTACAATTTAGCAATTAAGCACTGGAGTGATAGATGTGCAGAAGATGAATGTGGAAGTAGAGATACTGAGGTGCAAAGGAACAAAAAATAAATAACAATA
The DNA here is from genome assembly GCF_016432855.1 of Salvelinus namaycush. Lineage (NCBI taxonomy): Eukaryota > Metazoa > Chordata > Actinopteri > Salmoniformes > Salmonidae > Salvelinus > Salvelinus namaycush. The sequence continues at coordinate 30,723,951 of NC_052330.1, forward strand.
TGGGGATGAGATAGTTGGGTGGGCTATTTACAGATGGGCTATGTACAGGTGCAATGATCGGTAAGCTGCTCTGACAGCTGATGCTTAAAGTTAGTGAAAGAGATACAATATAAATCTCCAACTTCAGTGATTTTTGCAATTCGTTCCAGTCATTGGCAGCAGAGAACTGGAAGGAAAGGCGGCCCAAGGAGGAGTTGGCTTTGGGGGTGACCAGTGAAATATACCTGCTGGTGCGCGTGCTATGGGTGGGTGCTGCTATGGTGACCAGTGAGCTGAGATAAGGCGGGGCTTTACCTAGCAAAGAGTTATAGATGACCTGGAGCCAGTGGGTATCAATCAATCAATCAAGTTTATTTTATATAGCCCTTCGTACATCAGCTAATATCTCGAAGTGCTGTACAGAAACCCAGCCTAAAACCCCAAACAGCAAGCAATGCAGGTGTAGAAGCACGGTGGCTAGGAAAAACTCCCTAGAAAGGCCAAAACCTAGGAAGAAACCTAGAGAGGAACCAGGCTATGAGGGGTGGCCAGTCCTCTTCTGGCTGTGCCGGGTGGAGATTATAACAGAACTATGCCAAGATGTTCAAAATGTTCATAAGTGACAAGCATGGTCAAATAATAATCATGAATCATTTTCAGTTGGCTTTTCATAGCCGATCATTAAGAGTTGAAAACAGCAGGTCTGGGACAGGTAGGGGTTCCGTAACCGCAGGCAGAACAGTTGAAACTGGAATAGCATCAAGGCCAGGCGGACTGGGGACAGCAAGGAGTCATCATGCCCGGTAGTCCTGACGTATGGTCCTAGGGCTCAGGTCCTCCGAGAGAGAGAAAGAAAGAGAGGAGAGAATTAGAGAGAGCCAAGATTTTCAAAATGTTCATAAATGACAAGCATGGTCAAATAATAATCAGGAATAAAAGTCAGTTGGCTTTTCATAGCCGATCATTAAAAGTTGAAAGCAGCAGGTCTGGGACAGGTAGGGGTTCCATAACCGCAGGCAGAGCAGTTGAAACTGAAACAGCAGCAAGGCCAGGTGGACTGGGGACAGCAAGGAGTCATCATGCCTGGTTTGCCGTGACGTATGGTCCTAGGGCTCAGGTTCTCAGAGAGAGAGAAAGAAAGAGAGAACGAGAGAATTAGAGAGAGCATACTTAAATTCACACAGGACACTGGATAAGACAGGAGAAGTACTCCAGGTATAACCAACTGACCCTAGCCCCCCGACACATAAACTACTGCAGCATAAATACTGGAGGCTGAGACAGGAGCGGTCAGGAGACACTGTGGCCCCATCCGAAGATACCCCCGGACAGGGCCAAACATGACGTATGACGACGAATATGAAGCGAGGGCCAGCCAACGAGAGCATACAGAGAGCATACAGGAGCATACAGAGAGCATACAGGTTGCAGTGGTGGTTGCAGTGGTGGGTAGTATATGGGACTTTGATGACAAAATGAATGGCAGTGTGATAGACTGCATCCAATTTGCTGAGTAGAGTGTTGGAAGCTATTTTGTAAATGACATTGCCGAAGTCAAGGATCGGTAAGATAGTCAGGTTGTTTGGCAGCATGAGTGAAGGACACTTTTTGTGAAATAGGAAGCCGATTCTAGATTTAATTTTGGATTGGACATGCTTAATGTCAGTCTGGAAGGAGAGTTTACAGTCTAACCAGACACCTAGGTATTTGTAGTTTTCCACATATTCTAAGTCAGAACCGTCCAGAGTAGTGATGCTAGACGGGTGGGCGGGTGCGGGCAGCAATCAGTTGAAGAGCATGCATTTAGTTTTGCTTGCATTTAACCTCTCTTGGGTAGGGGGCAGTATTTTGACGTCCAGATGAAAAGTGTGCCCAAAGTAAACTGCCTGTTACTCAGGCCCAGAAGCTAGGATATGCATATAATTAGTAGATTTGGATAGGAAACACTCTAAAGTTTCTAAAACTGTTAGAATAATGTCTGTGAGTAAAACAGAACTGATATGGCAGGTGAAACCCCGAGTACAAACCATCCCCCCCCAAAAAAAATTCAGCCTACCTCTATTTTCAATGGCTATCACTTTTATTATAAGGTCAAGTCCTCCCAGATTGCAGTTCCTAAGGCTTCCACTAGATGTCAACAGTCTTTAGAAAGAGTTTCGGGCTGGTTTTTGTAAAAATTAGCCAGAAATTGTAGTTTTTCTAGGTGGCTCCCATTTTGGCTGTAGTGTTTCCAAGTGCGTGGAAGAGAGCGCGTTCTTTGATATTTTTCTCCGGTAAAGACAATAACGATTCTCCGTCTTAAATTGTATCGTTTATTTACGTATTAGGGTACCTAAGGTTTGATTATAAACGTTGTTTGACTTGTTTGGAAAAGTTTTTTGGTAACGTTTGGGATTCATTTTGTATGCATTTTGATGGAGGGAAACTGAGTCGATTATTGACTGAAGCGCGCCAGCTAAACTGAGTTTTTATGGATAGAAAGAAGGACATTATTGAATAAAAGGAACATTTGTGATGTAACTGGGACCTTTTGGAGTGCCAACAGAAGAAGATCATCAAAGGTAAGGCATTTCTTTATATCGCTATTTCTGACTTTCATGTTGCACCTGCCTGGTTGAAATATGTTTTTCATGTGTTTGTATGCGGGGTGCTGTCCTCAGATACTAGCATGGTTTGCTTTCGCCGTAAAGCCTTTTTGAAATCTGACACCACGGCTGGATTAACAAGAAGTTAAGCTTTATTTCGATGTATTACACTTGTCACGACTTCCGCCGATGTCGGTCCCTCTCCTTGTTCGGTGGCGTTCGGCGGTCGACGTCACCGACCTTCTAGCCATCGCCAATCCACTTTTCATTGTCCATTTGTTTTGTCTTTGTCTTACACACCTGGTTTCAATCCCCCAAAGACCTGTTCATTATTTAACCCTCTGTTCCACCATGTTTGTTGTGAGTGATTGTTTCTATGTAGGAAGGTCCGTTATTGTGGGCTCTGTTTTTGTATTGCATTTATTATATGTTGAGTAAAATACGGTTATTTACTCATATCTGCTGTCCTGCGCCTGACTCCTATACACCAGCTACACACAGACTTCCTTACAACACTTGTGATTTTATTAAAGTTAAATATTTATAATACTGTAATACTGTAGTTTGAATTTCGCGCTCTGCAATTTCACCGGATGTTGGCCAGGTGGGACGCTACCGTCCCACCTGCCCATAAGAAGTTAAGAGCAGTTGGAGGCCACGGAAGGTCCCAGAAGTATTAGAAAAGGTCAACAGTTTTGAAGAGGCACTACTGCTATTTTGTTCTTTATTGTGTCTTCCTGTTGGTGAGCGGAGACCTAATGAAGTTATCCCGTCTGATCTGACGGGGTAATGCTGCGATGGATGTGAGTTGACAGGGTTTGGAGAAATCTGAGGATGAGTGACAAGAAGGTGAATGAGACAAGGCAGCATTTATCTTTTGGGTCATCAATGATTTCTGCCATTCCAATCGCATATTTTTGACACTTTTGAGGCAGTGTACATTGGTGGAGGAATGTGGGTGCTTCAACCCCCAGATCATCACCGATCCTCGACTAATTTCACAGTGGGTGCGAGACCTGGAGAGGCCTACAAGCCACCGTGTCTCGCACCCACAGTGAAATTTGGTGGAGGATTGGTGATGATCTGGGGGTGCTTCCAGCAAGGCTGGAATCGGGTAGATTTGTCTTTGTGAAGGACACATGAATAAAGCCACATACAAGGTTGTCCTGGAATTAAACTTGCTTCCTTCTGCTCTTACAATGTTCCCCAACTCTGAGGATTGGTTTTTACCGCAGGACAATGCTCCATGCCACACAGCCAGGTCAATCAAGGTGTGGGTGGAGGACCACCAGATCAAGACCCTGTCATGGCCAGCCCAGTCTCCAGACCTGAACAACATTGAAAACCTCTGGAATGTGATCAAGAGGAAGATGGATGGTCACAAGCCATCAAACAAAGCCAAGCTGCTTGAATTTTTGTGCCAGGAGTGGCATAATGTCACCCAACATCAATGTGAAAGACTGGTGGAGCGCATGCCAAGACGCATGAAAGCTGTGATTGAAAATCAGGGTTATTCCACCAAATATTGATTTCTGAACTCTTCCTAAGTTAAAACATTAGTATTGTTGTTTGAAAATGAATATGAACTTATTTTCTTGACATTATTCGAGGTCTGACAACACCATATCTTTTTTGTTATTTTGACCAATTGTCATTTTCTGCAAATAAATGCTCTAAATGACAAAAAATGTATTTGGAATTTGTGAGAAATGTTGTCAGTAGTTTATAGAATATAACAAAAAATTGCATTTTACCCAAACACATACCTATAAATAGTAAAACCAGAGAAACTGATAATTTTGGAGTGGTCTCTTAATTTTTTCCAGAGCTGTATATTTGTTACTGCTCAACTAAAACAATATTGGTCGACCAACAGCCTAATGACCAAACAATCAACCAGTCAACTAATTGTGGTTGGCCCTAGACTAATGATATCCAGCCGCCTGACAATCTGCCCACTTTACCCCTTCCGCTCCTCCCTCCTCCAGACCATCTCTGGAGACCTTCTCCCATCCCTCACTTCCCTCGTCAACTCATTCCTGACCACTGGATGCGTCCTCTCTGACTTAAAGATGCCCAGAGTTGCTCCCCTCCTTAAGAAACCAACACTCAACCCCTCAGACTTAAAAAAGTCCAGTTTCCTTCTTTCTTTCTTTCCAAAATACTTGAGTGTGCTGTCTATGACCAACTCTCTCATTATCTCTCTCAGAACTATCTTGACCCTAACCCTAGGCTTCAAGGTGGCTCAATCAAATGAAACCGCTCTCCTCTTTGTCACCGAGGCTTTCCACTCTGCCAAAGCTGACTCTCCTCTGTTCTCATCCTCCTAGATCTATCTGCTGCCTTCGACACCGTGAACCATCAGATCCTCCTCTGGGATTCTGGGCTGGGATTCTCAGGCTCTACACACTCCAGGATTGCATCCTACCTGGCAGGCCACTCCTACCAGGTGGTGTGGAGAGGATCTGTGTCTGCACCACGTGCTCTCACATCTGGTGTCCCCAGGGCTCGGTTCTAGGCTCTCTCCTCTATTCTTTTTACACCAAGTCACTCGGCTCCGTCATATCCTCACATGGTCTCCTATCATTGGTATGCGGATGACACTCAACTATTTTTCTCCTTCCCCTCTTCTCACACTCAGGTGGCGACACGCATCTCTGTGTCCCTGGCAGCTATCTCAGCTTGGATGTTGGCCCACCACCTCAAGCTAAACCTCGACAAGACAGAGCTGTTCTTCCTCTCGGGAAAGGCCTGCCCACTTCACGACCTCTCCATCATGATTGACAACTCCACAATGTCCCTCTCCCAGAGTCCAAAAAACCTTGGTGTGACCCTGAATAACACCCTGTCATTCTCTGCAAACGTCAAAGCAGAGACTCGCTCCTGCAGGTTCATGCTCTATAACATCTGTAGGATACTACTTTTCCTCACACAGGAAGCGGCACAGGTTCTTATCCAGGCACTTGGTCATCTCCCGTCTAGACTACTGCAACTCTCTGTTGGCTGGGCTCCCCGCTTGTGCCATCAAACCCCTGCAACGTATCCAGAACGCCGCAGCATCCCTAATGTTCAACCTTCCCAAGTTCTCCCACATCACCCCGCTCCTCCGCATACTCCACTGGCTTCCAGTCGAAGCTGGCATCATCTTTAAGACCTTGGTGCTGGCCTATCTAGCAGCAAGGGGAACTTCCCCTCCCTACCTTCAGGCTATGGTCAAACCCTACACCTCAACCCGAGTACTCTGTTCTGCCACCTCTGGTCTCTTGGCCTTCCCTCCCTCCCTCCCTCCCTCCCTCCCTCCCTCCCTCCCTCCCTCCCTCCCTCCCTCCCTCCCTCCCTCCCTCCCTCCCTCCCTCCCACCCATCCAGAACAGACTATGGGAGGCACACAGTACTACATAGAGCCATGAACTCTATTCCACATCAAGTAACTCATGCCAGCAGTAAAATTAGACTTAAAAAACAGATTAAAAAAACACCTTATGGAACAGCGGGGACTGTGAAGCAACACAAACATTGGCACAGACACACACATACACACACACATACAATAACATATGCACTATAAATACACATGGATTTAGTACTGTAGATATGTGGTAGTGGTGGACTAGGGGCCTGAGGGCACACAGTGTGTTGTGAACTGTGTGAATGTATTGTAATGTTTTTTAAATTGTATAAACTGCTTTAATTTTGCTGGACCTCAGGAAGAGTAGCTGCTGCTTTGGCAGGAACTAATGGGGATCCATAATAAATACAAATATCCCAAGCTCCTGCTAAGCCCTGTCAAAGCTCTTCTCTGTCAAGCTTCCCCCTAATGTCAGGACAAGGGAGTTCATGTTCGTCAATTTTTTTAATATGCACTTTTCCCACTTGCACTGACTTTGTTGATAACTACTTTGTTGGGGGAAAATGTACTTGTTAAAATTGTGATTTTGTGTTTATACAGGACCTCCTATCCCCACCTACAGTCAACATCATGTCAATGCGGAGCTACACAGAGCTATACGGAGACCTCCAGATTATTACAAATTTTGGGAAGTGCACGGTGATGCAGTACCCAGCTCAACCTCCACAAGACTCCAGAGGCTCCGCAATTGATTCACACCCATACTACACGGTCTGATCAAGCATAAATTGGCTTTTTGTCACTCTAGATAAGTGGGTCTGCTAAATGACTAAAATGTAAGAATGTCAATATTTTTTTATTGTCTTTTACTCGCCATTCTTTTTTCTAAGTATTTTTTTTTATATATATCGTAATAAAGTGAAATATGCGGGAGAATTCTCGACTGATCACCTCACATGCTAGAGAGGAAGTCACATGTAGCTGCAATCTAATATCGCGAGATCCTGAACATTGTGGCGTTACCTACGTATGACGTCAGTCTGTGCGATCAAGGGGAGAAAAAAAAATGTCGCTTACGAGGTGAGTCGTGCGCCAAGGCCTTATTTATATTTTATATTTATATTTATAACACCTTTAAATAATAAAATCGCATGTTAAGACATTATGTAAAGTTACTTACGTCTTACCCCCATATTATTTTTATGAAATCGATGTTTTGGTCGTTAGCATATAGTTAGCTAGGCTAACTCCTGGCCTAGTTGGCTAGCTAGCAAGCTAACTTTAGCTAACTGCTCTCTGGTGGTTTATTTTCTTGGGGATTAGCTAACTAGGTATTTGGTTTATCGGGGTCAGGTTTATTAGAAAATGTACCTTGGCGTTACTAGTTGCGAACGCAACCTTGTGTTGTGTCTCAAAACTTTCAAACTAGCACATGCATCGTCCACGTACGCGAACGTTAGATAACTAGCTAGCCTTGTTTACAGTCGAGATATCTGAATTGCGTACATCCAATTTAATAGCGAAAGAAGATAGACAACTTTGTATTTTGTTTGTCTGCCTGCAGCTTTCTACCTGCGCCGACCCAGCTGTCCCAGGACCAGTTGGAGTCAGAGGAGAGAGCCCGGGCACAGAGGTCCCACTCCACCGCCCTGGTCTCCTCCCGCAAAGAACCCCCTCCCTACGGCTACAGGAAGAGCTGGGTGCCACGCTCTCTGGAGGTACTGATATTTACGCCGTACCTAGTTTAATGGATTCAATGAGGCTGTGATTCTGTGTTAGCTATGAGTTGTCTTAGAAGGGACTCCATGTAAAGTGGAAGGGACAGTCAAAGCCTTACATGAGTATGCTATTTTTGGTGCTGTGTTAGATATGTTAGATAGTACTCTGTCCAGAAAAAATAGGTAATGTGAGACTTTTTCTTGGTTTGTGTTTGGCTCCCCTGCGTTGTAGGACTTTGGAGATGGAGGTACATCTCCACATAGCTTCTTAGTCTCAGTTTGTTTGACTCTCTGCCTTGTTTTGTGTTGTAGGACTTTGGAGATGGCGGTGCCTTCCCTGAGATCCACGTGGCCCAGTTCCCTCTGGAGATGGGCAGGAAGAAAAAGACATCCAATGCCCTGGCCGTTCAGGTGGATGCTGAAGGCAAGATCAAATACGATGCCATCGCCAGACAGGGACAGGGCAAGGACAAAGTAAGAATATTATTAAATATCCAGCTGGTCTGCTTGGTCTAGCTAGATCTACAATGCAGTTGGACGTACAATACATTCTCAGATGAGTCTGCGACATAAAGTAAGGTCCACAATTTATGTTGTGAGCCTATAGTTACCAAGTAAATAAAGCTGTTTCTTGCCCAGATCATGTGTTAAAATTTGTTTGTTTTATGGTTTATCTTGGCCAGGTCGCAGTTGTAAATGAGAACTTGTTCTCAACTGGCCTACCTGGTGAAATAAAAAAACGAGGAGCCATCATTTGAATAAACGAGCCCATAGAGAACCAGTGTAGAGTTCCGTTTCTGTATATTCAGCTGTCTCCTCTGTTCTCCCTGTGCAGGTGATCTTCAGTAAGTACACAGACCTGCTTCCTAAGGAAGTGCTGAACGATGATGCTCCTGAGCTGCAGAAGCCTGACGAGGAGGCTGTCAAAGAGCTGACGGAGAAGACCCGCGATGCTCTGATGAAGCAGGTCTCTCAGAAGATCGCTGCAGCCATGCCTGTGAGGGCAGCAGACAAACAGGCCCCTGCACAGTACATCAGGTATGGTTGTTCTCTGTGATATACTATTAGTGGCCAGTTTATTAGGTATGCCCATCTAGTATTGGGTCGGACCCCTCTTTGCGTCCAGAACAACCGGATTTCTCCAGGCAATGGATTCTACAAGGAGTGGAGTTCAAACGTTGCTCTATTGGGATCAAGGGACCTAACGAGTGCCAGGAAAACATTCCCCACACTATTACACCACCACACCATGGGGCGGCAGGTAGCCAAGTGGTTAGAGCGCTGGTCTAGTAACTGAAAGTTTGCACGATCGAATCCCCGAGCTGACAAGGTATAAATCTGTCGTTCTGCCCCTGAACAAGGTATTTAACCCACTGTTCCTAGGTCATCATTGAAAATAAGATTTTGTTCTTTTAACTGACTTGCCTAGTTAAATAAAAGTTTAAAAAATAAACACCTGCATGTAACGTTGACACCAGGCAGGATGGGGCCATGGACTCATGCTGCTTATGTCAAATCCTGACTGCCATCAGCATGACACAACAGGAACGGGATTCGTCGAACCAGGCAATGTTTTTCCACTCCTCAGTTGTCCAGTGTTGGTGATCACGTGCCCACTGGAGCCGCTTCTTCTTGTTTTTAACTGATCGGAGTGGAACCCGGTGTGGGCGTCTGCTGCAATAGTCCATCTGTTACAAGGACCGATGAGTTGTGCTTTCCGAAATGCCGTTCTGCGCTCTACTGTTGTATTGTGTCGTGTCGTTGTTTGTCTGTTTGTGGGCAGGCTGTTAGCTTGCATGATTCTGGCCATTCTCCTTCGACCTCTCATCAACAAGCTGTTTTTGAGCCACAGGACTGCTGTTGACTGGATGTTGTTTGTTTGTTGCGCCGTTCTCTGTAAACCCTGGACACTGTCGTGCTTGAAAAGCCCAGGATGCCGGCCGTTTCTGAGATAATGGATGTAGAGCTAACCATTTTTGTGATTGGGGTGGTGTACCTAATAAACTGGCCACTAAGTGTATATGATACAATGATGTAAAATGTGTATGTATTTCTGTCCTACAGAAGAATATAATACAACGTTTTTCAGACGCAATTTAGAAATCATCATTGTGGTCTGAACAATTGCGTACTTCCATGAAACCTATCATTTATTCAAAGTGTTTTTGTGGTTTATTGAAAGGGGCCTGTAGATGCTGATACCTTGCGTGTTATTCCCCCAGGTACACTCCTTCCCAGCAGGGTGTGGCCTTCAACTCCGGGGCCAAACAGAGGGTCATTCGTATGGTGGAGATGCAGAAGGACCCCATGGAGCCCCCACGCTTCAAGTAAGTACATTTTCATCATGGTCACTGACTAAATGCTTGCTAAACTCGTTAACTGACATGCTTGTCAGTTTTATTATCTTGCTGGGGTAACTCGAGTCGTGCACATCCTTAAACAAAATTGGTGCAGACTTGAAGCCCACCCCCTTACTGTGTTAAATGAAATGTTTGGTTGTTGTTTGTTTCAGGATCAACAAGAAGATTCCTCGTGGTCCTCCCTCCCCTCCTGCACCAGTCATGCACTCTCCCAGCAGAAAGGTAATGTTGGGGGTCAGACAAGGGGTGTGACGTTTGAACGAATTTGGAATCGTTAACGTTTCGGAAAAGAGTCCCTAACTGAAAACCTTTTATTTATTTTGATTAAAATCCTAGTGCAGGTATCACAAAACTGTCACTAACAGGTCCTGGTCATTATAAAGGCACAACATTTAAATGTAACAAATACATAACGCAAAAATACTGTAGGTAGGCGATACGGCTCTAAAGCGCTCCACACGTCATCGTCGTTAACAGTTGTAAAAATAGCAGATAGTGAGACAAAGAAGCGAAGACCTGTATGGCAATACTTGGAGAAGGTGATAAAATGCAAACTTTGCGGAGTGGAATTGAGCTACAGTGGCAGTACAGGTGCTGAAAGGGAGGCAGTGAGAGACCCAACCCGTTGCTGGCAGCAGGGTGGTGAGGGACGGAGTCAGAAACCCAGCCCGTTACTGGCAGCAGGGTGGTGAGGGACGGAGTCAGAAACCCAACCCGTTACTGGCAGCAGGGCGATGAGGGACGGAGTCAGAAACCCAGCCCGTTACTGGCAGCAGGGCGGTGAGGGACGGAGTCAGAAACCCAACCCGTTACTGGCAGCAGGGCGATGAGGGACGGAGTCAGAAACCCAGCCCGTTACTGGCAGCAGGGCGGTGAGGGACGGAGTCAGAGACCCAGCCCGTTACTGGCAGCAGGGCGGTGAGGGACGGAGTCAGAGACCCAACCCGTTGCTGGCAGCAGGGCGATGAGGGACGGAGTCAGAAACCCAACCCGTTGCTGGCAGCAGGGCGATGAGGGACGGAGTCAGAAACCCAACCCGTTGCTGGCAGCAGGGCGGTGAGGGACGGAGTCAGAAACCCAACCCGTTACTGGCAGCAGGGCGGTGAGGGACGGAGTCAGAAACCCAACCCGTTGCTGGCAGCAGGGCGATGAGGGACGGAGTCAGAAACCCAACCCGTTGCTGGCAGCAGGGCGATGAGGGACGGAGTCAGAATCCCAACCCGTTGCTGGCAGCAGGGCGATGAGGGACGGAGTCAGAGACCCAACCCGTTGCTGGCAGCAGGGCGATGAGGGACGGAGTCAGAGACCCAACCCGTTGCTGGCAGCAGGGCGGTGAGGGACGGAGTCAGAAACCCAACCCGTTGCTGGCAGCAGGGCGGTGAGGGACGGAGTCAGAAACCCAACCCGTTGCTGGCAGCAGGGCGATGAGGGACGGAGTCAGAAACCCAACCCGTTGCTGGCAGCAGGGCGGTGAGGGACGGAGTCAGAAACCCAACCCGTTGCTGGCAGCAGGGCGGTGAGGGACGGAGTCAGAAACCCAACCCGTTGCTGGCAGCAGGGCGATGAGGGACGGAGTCAGAGACCCAACCCGTTGCTGGCAGCAGGGCGATGAGGGACGGAGTCAGAAACCCAACCCGTTGCTGGCAGCAGGGCGGTGAGGGACGGAGTCAGAAACCCAACCCGTTGCTGGCAGCAGGGCGATGAGGGACGGAGTGAGAAAATCACAGCGCTGATTACAGAAATGACTGCAGTTGATATGCAGGCATTGTCAGTGGTTGAGGATGTAGGCTACAATACCCTAATGGTATATCTAGAGCCAGTCTACAAGATGCCATGTTGGAAAACCATGACTGCTCTGCAAGTACAAAGCGCTAACTCTCAAACACCATATGTGGCGTTAATAACAGATTGTCTATGATCACGCTGTTCTACATTGCTACAAGGATCCATCACATTGATGAGAGTGAAGTCCCATGTGTGCCTCTCCATGTTCTCAGTACAACAGAGAACCTGAAACATCAGTTAATACCATCGTTGATGAGTGGGTGGTGGACAGCAGTTAATACCATCGTTGATGAGTGGGTGGTGGACAGAATTAACCGAATCGTTACTGAGTGGGTAACCGCCTAGCGGTTATACGGCGGACCATATCTGAAATGTGAATTCACATCATTTTATGAAGAAAATAAATAAATTGAATGAGAGAAAAAAGGCCATTTAAATATTGACATATCCCTTGTTCAGACCATAGGGGTTCAGACAGGTACATGCATCTCAAGGTTTAGGCAGAGTTACTACAGTTCTGTTTTGAGCACTTTAATTTTGTTTTAAAAGCATCGGGTCAATTGAATACATCAATCTGGAACCTTCTCCCTCTAGCTGTGTAAATGGGTTAATCTGGAACCTTCTCCCTCTAGCTGTGTAAATGGGTTAATCTGGAACCTTCTCCCTCTAGCTGTGTAAATGGGTTAATCTGGAACCTTCTCCCTCTAGCTGTGTAAATGGGTTAATCTGGAACCTTCTCCCTCTCGCTGTGTAAATGGGTTCATCTGGAACCTTCTCCCTCTCGCTGTGTAAATGGGTTCATCTGGAACCTTCTCCCTCTCGCTGTGTAAATGGGTTCATCTGGAACCTTCTCCCTCTCGCTGTGTAAATGGGTTCATCTGGAACCTTCTCCCTCTAGCTGTGTAAATGGGTTCATCTGGAACCTTCTCCCTCTAGCTGTGTAAATGGGTTAATCTGGAACCTTCCCCCTCTAGCTGTGTAAATGGGTTCATCTGGAACCTTCTCCCTCTAGCTGTGTAAATGGGTTCATCTGGAACCTTCTCCCTCTAGCTGTGTAAATGGGTTCATCTGGAACCTTCTCCCTCTAGCTGTGTAAATGGGTTCATCTGGAACCTTCTCCCTCTAGCTGTGTAAATGTTGAACATAGATGTGACGTGTTTTCTCTCTGTCCTTTCAGATGACTGTCAAGGAGCAACAGGAGTGGAAGATTCCCCCCTGTATTTCAAACTGGAAGAATGCAAAGGTACTGACTCTAACTCTGCTTCCTCCCTCTGGAGGCACTGGTGAATCAATGAGACATTTATCTTTGTTTGAGGCCAAGAGCGACGACATTGGAAGTAGCCCATTTTCTGTGTTTCGTCTCCCTAGGGTTACACCATCCCACTGGACAAGCGTCTGGCTGCGGACGGTAGAGGACTGCAGACCGTTCACATCAACGAGAACTTTGCCAAACTGGCCGAGGCGCTCTACATTGCTGACAGAAAGGTAAACAGTCTGTGGGTTTGGGCCTCGGTGTTCGTCCTGTGCCTTAGCAACTTCTCAGAGCCTCTCTGAAATAATGTTTTGGTGGCGAATGGTTTTTGTCCATTTCAAAGCCAACTACAGTTCTGTGTGATATGGATTTCCGAGTGATTCTGTCGCCATGAAAATACTATTCAGTGTTCTCTCTTTTTTGTTGAGTCTAGGCCAGAGAGGCTGTGGAGATGAGAGCCCAGGTGGAGAAGAAGATGGCCCAGAAAGAGAAGGAGAAGAAGGAGGAGAAGCTCAGAGAGCTGGCTCAGATGGCCCGAGACCGCAGGGCAGGGATCAAAGGTCACGGAGGGGACAAAGGTCAGTTCACCACCCTCTTCCTGCTTTAATTCTACCCTAACCACAGATCTAGGATCAGATCATCTGTTTATGATTTCATGTTTTCCTGTACAAGGACCGCCAATGTAAAGAGTTGCACAGTATCAAAGCTGTGTGCATGGTCACAAATCCCTAATAAGTACATTTGAAATGAAATATACTGACAGTGTTTAACCAAACGCAGCATTTCGAAACACATTCTGAGTCTTGTCCAAGTAGCTCTGTGCATGCAGAGGGAGGACTAGACTCAGCTGTCGTTTGTGAGTGAGCCTCCTGGTAACCCCTTTGCTCTCTCTCCCCCTGCACTGTCCCACTCTCTCATTCCCTGTTCCTTCTCCCTCTCTCCCCCTGCACTGTCCCACTCTCTCATTCCCTGTTTCTTCTCCCTCTCTCCCCCTGCACTGTCCCACTCTCTCATTCCCTGTTTCTTCTCCCTCTCTCCCCCTGCACTGTCCCACTCTCTCATTCCCTGTTTCTTCTCCCTCTCTCCCCCTGCACTGTCCCACTCTCTCATTCCCTGTTTCTTCTCCCTCTCTCCCCCTGCACTGTCCCACGCTCTCATTCCCTGTTTCTTCTCCCTCTCTCCCCCTGCACTGTCCCACTCTATCATTCCCTGTTCCTTCTCCATCTCTCCCCCTGCACTGTCCCACTCTCTCATTCCCTGTTTCTTCTCCCTCTCTCCCCCTGCACTGTCCCACTCTCTCATTCCCTGTTCCTTCTCCCTCTCTCCCCCTGCACTGTCCCACTCTCTCATTCCCTGTTCCTTCTCCCTCTCTCCCCCTGCACTGTCCCACTCTCTCATTCCCTGTTCCTTCTCCCTCTCTCCCCCTGCACTGTCCCACTCTCTCATTCCCTGTTTCTTCTCCCTCTCTCCCCCTGCACTGTCCCACTCTCTCATTCCCTGTTCCTTCTCCCTCTCTCCCCCTGCACTGTCCCACTCTCTCATCCCCTGTTTCTTCTCCATCTCTCCCCCTGCACTGTCCCACTCTCTCATCCCCTGTTTCTTCTCCATCTCTCCCCCTGCACTGTCCCACTCTCTCATTCCCTGTTCCTTCTCCCTCTCTCCCCCTGCACTGTCCCACGCTCTCATTCCCTGTTTCTTCTCCCTCTCTCCCCCTGCACTGTCCCGCACTGTGCCACTCTCTCATTCCCTATTTCTTCTCCCTCTCTCCCCCTGCACTGTCCCACTCTCTCATTCCCTGTTCCTTCTCCCTCTCTCCCCCTGCACTGTCCCACTCTCTCATTCCCTGTTCCTTCTCCCTCTCTCCCCCTGCACTGTCCCACTCTCTCATTCCCTGTTCCTTCTCCCTCTCTCCCCCTGCACTGTCCCACTCTCTCATTCCCTGTTTCTTCTCCCTCTCTCCCCCTGCACTGTCCCACTCTCTCATTCCCTGTTCCTTCTCCCTCTCTCCCCCTGCACTGTCCCACTCTCTCATTCCCTGTTCCTTCTCCCTCTCTCCCCCTGCACTGTCCCACTCTCTCATTCCCTGTTTCTTCTCCCTCTCTCCCCCTGCACTGTGCCACTCTCTCATTCCCTATTTCTTCTCCCTCTCTCCCCCTGCACTGTGCCACTCTCTCATTCCCTGTTTCTTCTCCATCTCTCATTCCCTGTTTCTTCTCCATCTCTATCCTTTCATACCTCCAACTACTATCACTCCCTCTCCTATACCTCCCCTGTATTTCTCTCTCCTCCCTCCGTCTCTCTTGTGGCAGGTGGAGAGGACGGTGAGGCCAGAGAGCGTGACGAGATCCGTCATGACAGGAGAAAAGAGAGACAGCACGACAGGAACATCTCCAGAGCTGCCCCTGATAAGAGGTACAATCATTTTTAACAACGCAACAGACAAACATACACAAGTACTCCAGTCACACACTCATACACACCCGACCCACTCACTTTACACACACACCCTGTGGAATCATTCATGGTGCGTAAGAAACGTAGAATGAATGCAGCTTACCACAGCAGCACCCAGCCCTGACCCCTTGTCTGTCTGTCTGCTACGACTGCAGGGAGACAGCGAGGCAGGGAGTGAGAGGAGAGAGACCAACAGAGACTACTTAACCTTGCCATTGCTTCTGCTGGATGTGATTATCTGCAGATTTGTAGAGATTGGGATGATAAAGTTATGCGACCGTAATGTGCTATAGTGTGTGTGGTTTGGAGCAGAAACTAATTCTACACAAAGCTACAGAGGTTAGGTGCACTAGGTTTAGCTCGCAGGCTACCTTCCATTGTAGTACTCCTAAATGAATGTCTCCTGTTGTCTCTCCTTCTTCCTCAACTGTCTGGTGTTTTTCCATCGTCAGGTCGAAGCTGCAGAGAGACCAGGACAGAGATGTCAGTGAGCTCATCGCTCTGGGCCAGCCCAACCCTAGAGCCTCCAGCGAGGCTCAGTACGACCAGAGACTGTTTAACCAGAGCAAGGTGAGATGGAGCGCACACACACACACTAGTGATGCGCGGGTTGACCCGTAACCTGCCGTCCCCGCGGTTATATCCACAGGCGGGTGGGGTTAGGGTCATGAAATATTGTGTGGCTGAAGGAGGGTAGAATAAAGACAAAACAATACTGTAACAAATTCATTCATGTATAATTCTTGTGCAATTTATATCTATAGGCTACATAGAGGTTTTTCTTTCATTATTTTAGTCTGTCTGGCGTTAGTGTGTAATCCTAAACTGTGCCAAATACACACCAATAACAGTTGATCTTTATCATCATCATAAAAGCTGATAGTATTTAAACCACATAAAATATGGATCCAAGCCGAACTGGAATGTTATCATAAACAAGTTGGCTTGTTTTCACTGGTTTTTATTTCCTTACAACCCTTCAAGCTGATTTAATTTGAACATTTTGCACACAAAATCTTACACACTTTTTTTGCCCCCTCCCCCCAGGGTATGGACAGTGGTTTTGCCGGTGGGGAGGATGAGATGTACAACGTGTACGACCAGCCGTTCAGGAGAGGCAGCGACATGGCCCAGAACATCTACAGGCCCACCAAGAGCTCTGACAAGGACATGTATGGAGACGACCTGGACACACTCATGCAGAGCAGCAAGTACGCAAAGCCACCTGTTATGTTACCCTTCTGTATTTATGATATACTGTTAGATGTGTGTATATATATATATATATATATATATATATACACATGTGTACAAGGACATGTCTTGAAATGACTGGGACATCTAGCTGGGCGATATGGACAAAAATCCGTATCGCGGTAAATTACCTGAATTGATGCGGTAACGATAAATAGAACGATAAGTTTAACATTTAGATTTTATTAGGATCCACATTAGCCGACACCAGTGGTGACAGCTAGTCTTACTGGAGTCCAACACCATAACCTAAAAGACATTACAGACTAAATACAATTTACATCCATTTAAAAACATGAACATGTAGTGTGTTTGTGCATCTATCAGTTCCACATACATGTCGGTACGTACACACAACCAGTAGGTCAGTACGTACACACAACCAGTAGGTCACACGTCAGTACGTACACACAACCAGTAGGTCACACGTCAGTACGTACACACAACCAGTAGGTCACACGTCAGTACGTACACACAACCAGTAGGTCAGTACGTACACACAACCAGTAGGTCAGTACGTACACACAACCAGTAGGTCACACGTCAGTACGTACACACAACCAGTAGGTCAGTACGTACACACAACCAGTAGGTCAGTACGTACACACAACCAGTAGGTCAGTACGTACACACAACCAGTAGGTCGCACGTCAGTACGTACACACAACCAGTAGGTCAGTACGTACACACAACCAGTAGGTCAGTACGTACACACAACCAGTAGGTCGCACGTCAGTACGTACACACAACCAGTAGGTCAGTACGTACACACAACCAGTAGGTCAGTACGTACACACAACCAGTAGGTCACACGTCGGTACGTACACACAACCAGTAGGTCAGTACGTACACACAACCAGTAGGTCAGTACGTACACACAACCAGTAGGTCACACGTCAGTACGTACACACAACCAGTAGGTCGCACGTCAGTGCGTACACACAACCAGTAGGTCAGTACGTACACACAACCAGTAGGTCAGTACGTACACACAACCAGTAGGTCAGTACGTACACACAACCAGTAGGTCGCACGTCAGTACGTACACACAACCAGTAGGTCAGTACGTACACACAACCAGTAGGTCGCACGTCAGTACGTACACACAACCAGTAGGTCAGTACGTACACACAACCAGTAGGTCACACGTCAGTACGTACACACAACCAGTAGGTCAGTACGTACACACAACCAGTAGGTCACACGTCAGTACGTACACACAACCAGTAGGTCAGTACGTACACACAACCAGTAGGTCAGTACGTACACACAACCAGTAGGTCGCACGTCAGTGCGTACACACAACCAGTAGGTCAGTACGTACACACAACCAGTAGGTCAGTACGTACACACAACCAGTAGGTCAGTACGTACACACAACCAGTAGGTCAGTACGTACACACAACCAGTAGGTCGCACGTCAGTACGTACACACAACCAGTAGGTCAGTACGTACACACAACCAGTAGGTCACACGTCAGTACGTACACACAACCAGTAGGTCAGTACGTACACACAACCAGTAGGTCACACGTCAGTACGTACACACAACCAGTAGGTCGGTACGTACACACAACCAGTAGGTCGGTACGTACACACAACCAGTAGGTCGGTACGTACACACAACCAGTAGGTCGGTACGTACACACAACCAGTAGGTCGGTACGGCACTGTTTCCTCTCTGGGAGAGATACACAGTCTACTGTTTCCTCTCTGGGAGAGATACACAGTCCACTGCTGATAAATTAACACTGCCAGAAAGCTCCAGTCTGTAGGTACTATAGTGATATTTCACTAAGTGGAGTGTGCAGCTCTTACCAGGGGTCGACCGTATAGTGTGTATACCAGAGCAGAATATCTCTACGTCATCTGCAGCATCCATCTCCTGATGTCCACAACGTCTCCTCAGACAGTCTACCTTAGTTTCACTGGCTGCTTTATGTGATTGGTTTCTTTACTGGACTGCAGATAACAGGGACTGATGGTGGAATGTGATACTAGCTATAGGTTGATAGACTGTTCCATAGGGTTTATCAGTAGTAAATTCAACCTGCCCTTATTATGTTTGAAATATGGAGACATTAGACCTTGAAAGTTAAATGGAAAACACTTCAAAGGATGAATTGTTTTATGCATTTATTTACTCAGCACTGCACTTCATATGGGTCATACCAAGTCTCCTCTGTACCTACCAGAATTCAACATCCAACCATGTTTGAAGAATGTTTTTGAGTGAACACTCTATTTCCAAATTATTTAACTTCCCTCACCTCTGTCCCCTCCCCTCTACACCCCAGGGTTGTAGGGAACTAAAGGAACTTAGAATCCTTCTCGACGGGTGCACATTTTTTCCCCAGCACTAATGCAACCGATTCCTCCTCCCCTTCCAGGTTTGTTCCGGACCGTGAGTTCTCTGGTACGGACCACGGTCCTCGTCGTGACGGCCCTGTCCAGTTTGAGGAGGATCCGTTCGGTCTGGACAAGTTTTTGGAGGAGGCGAAGCAACATGGGGGCTCCAAGAGACCCTCCACCAGTAGAGGCTCCAAGGACTACGACCACGACAAGAAACGCAGGAAGGAGTGAGAGGACGGAGCAAGAGACCCAGTCTGGTGGGATGGGAGGGTAGCGTTCAGTAGGCACAAAAATGGCTGCGAATGTTTTGAAACAAGTTTCCACCTGAGACGACAAGTCTGATATTCGGGGATGGAAGGGTAGCGTTCATTTGGCACAATCTCCAAAAACATTTTGAAAAGTAGGAGTTGCCATTTTTAGCGTGTTTTAGTTAATTTTCTTTTTTTTTGTTTTAACATAGTGTTCTGCTTTTGTGCCCACTGAATGCGACCCAGGGTTTTTTGGAGGGGGAGGAATAGTTGGGTCAGGGCCTTGGCTGGGACAGTACAGATGTCCGTTTGTCTCGTCTGTTGTATGGCTGAAACCCCAAGGAATTAGCAGTGATTGTTCTTCACATCTATGTTGATGATTACCTGTTTTCTATTTTCTTTACACCATCCCTTAAACTTGACATGGAACAGAGTCTGGCCTGTAAAGTGTTTTAAAGTAAAGCCCCCTAGTTGTATTAAGCAATGTTATTATGACTTGTTTTGATAAATGATCTTTGATCTAGCAGCATTCCTGTGATTTGAGTTTGAATTCCGATCTTAAGTGATCTAGTCTATTGTATCTTGATAATAACTACACAAACTCTGTTACGGCTGGGATAGTGTAACCCTACTCTGTTACCACTAAATACACTTCAACTAGTGGATTGAACGTGTCTCGTATTTTTAGGTTTGTGCTAATAAACATAAAACCAGTGTGATTCTACAGTGATATCCAATTTTATTTGTCACATGCTTTGTAAACCACAGGTGTAGACTAACAGTGAAATGCTTACTTACAGACCCTTCTCAACAATGTAGAGAAAATTATATAAAGAGTAATAACACAATGAATAAATACACAGTGTACCAGTACTGAGTCAATGTGCAGGGGTACGAGGTAATGGAGGTAGATGCCGTGCGTTGCAAAAGTATTCACCCCCCTTGGCGTTTTTCCTATTTTGTTGCATTACAACCTGTCATTTAAATTGATTTTTATTTGGATTTAATGTAATGAACATACACAAAATAGTCCAAATTGCTGAAGTAAAATGAAAAAAATAACTTGTTTAAAAAATGGAGAAGTGGTGTGTGCATATGTATTCACAGCCTTTGCTATGAATCCCCTAAATAAGATCTGGTGCCTCCAATTACCTTCAGAAGTCACATAATTAGTTAGATTGAACACATGTGGACTTTATTTAAGTGTCACATGATCTCAGTATACACCTGTTCTGAAAGGCCCCAGAGTCTACAACACCACAAAGCAAGGGGCACCATGAAGACAAAGGAGCTCTCCAAACAGCTCAGGGAGGGAGTTGTGAAGTACATACAGTTGAATGGAGGGTAACACACAAAGTCTGGGACTTATTAGCAGTAGTGTAAAGTACTTACAGTTGAAGTCGGAAGTTTACATACACCTTAGCCAAATACATTTAAACTCCGTTTTTCACTATTCCTGACATTTAAACCTAGTAAAAATTCCGTGTCTTAGGTCAGTTATGATCATCACTTTGTTTTAATAATGTGAAATGTCAGAATTATAGTGAATTATTTCAGCTTTTATTTCTTTCATCACATTCCAAGTGGGTCAGAAGTTTACATGCACTCAGTATTTGGTAGCATTGCCTTTCAATTGTTTAACTTGGGTCAAATGTTTTGGGTAGCCTTCCACAAGCTTCCCACAATAAGTTGGGTGAATTTTGGCCCATTCCTCCTGACAGCTGGTGTATCTGAGTCAGGTTTGTAGGCCTCCTTGCTCGCACACTTTTTCAGTTCTGCCCACAAATGTTCTATAGGATTGAGGTCAGCACTTTGTGATGGCCACTCCAATACCTTGACTTTGTTGTCCTTAAGCCGTTTTTTTTTTGCCTCCTGATGCCATCTATTTTGTGAAGTGCACCAGTCCCTCCTGCAGCAAAGCACCCCCACAACATAATGCTGCCACCCAAGTGCTTCACGGTTGGGATGGTGTTCTCAGGCTTGCAAGCCTCCCCCTTTTTCCTCCAAACAGTTATATTTTTGTTTCATCAGACCAGAGACATTTCTCCAAAAAGTAGGATCTTTGTCCCCATGTGCAGTTGCGAACCGTAGTCTGGCTTTTTATGGTGGTTTTAGAGTAGTACCTGTTTCCTCCAGCATCTTCACAAGGTTCTTTGCTGTTGTTCTGGGATTGATTTGCGCTTTTCGCACCAAAGAACGTTCATCTCTAGGAGACAGAACGTGTCTCCTTCCTGAGCGGTATGACGGCTGCGTGGTCCCAGGATGATTATACTTGCGTACTACTGTTTGTACAGATGAACGTGGTACATTCAGGCGTTTGGAATGAACCAGACTTGTGGAGGGCTACAATTTTTTTACTTAGGTCTTGGCTGATTTCTTTTGATTTTCCCATGATGTCAAGCAAAGAGGCACTGAGTTTGAAGGTATACATCCACAGGTAGACCTCCAATTGACTCAAATGATGTAAATTAGCCTGTCATAATTTTCTGGAATTTTCCAAGCTGTTTAAAGGCACAGTCAACTTAGTGTATGTTAACTTCTGACCCACTGGAATTGTGAAACAGTGAGTTATAAGTGAAAAATTACTTGTGTCATGCACAAAGTAGATGTCCTAACCGACTTGCCAAAACTATAGTTTGTTAACAAGAAATTTGTGGAGTGGTTGATACACTAGGTTGGAGTCATTAAAACTTGTTTATGTAAACTTCCGACTTCAACAGTGTCAGGGTTGGGTTTCAAAAAATATCAGAAACTTTGAACATCCCATGGAGCACCATTAAATGGAAAGAACATGGGACCAGAACAAACCTGCCAAGAGAGGGCTGCCCACCAAAACTCATGCAAGGAAGATATTAATCAGAGGCAAAAAAGAGACCTAAGATAACCCTGAAGGTGCTGCAAAGCTCCACAGCAGAGATTGGAGTATCTGTCCATAGGTCCACTTTAAGCCGTACACTCCACAGAGCTGGGCTTTACAGAAGAGTGTCCAGAAAAAAGCCATTGCTTACAGAAAAAAATCTGCAAACACGTTTGGTGTTCACCAAAAGGCATGTGGGAGACTCCCCAAACATATGGAAGAAGGTACTCTGGTCAGATGAGACTAAAACTGAGCTTTTTGGCCATCAAGGAAAACGCTATATCTGGTGCAAACCCAACACCTCTCATCACCCCGAGAACATCATCCCCACAGTGAGGCATGGTTGTGGCAGCATCATGCTGTGGGGATGTTTGTCATCAAAAGGGACTGGGAAACTGGTCAGAATTGAAGGAATGATGGATGGCGCTAAAAGCAAGGGAAATTCTTGGGAGAAACCTGTTTCAGTCTTCCAGAGATTTGAGACTGGGACGGAGGTTCACCTTCCAGCAGGACAATGACCCTAAGCATACTGCTAAAGAAATACTTGAGTGGTTTAAGGGGAAACATTTAAATGTCTTGGAATGGCCTAGTCAAAGCCCAGACCTCAATCCAATTGAGAATATGTAGTATGACTTAAAGATTGCTGTACACCAGCGGAACCCATCCATCTTGAAGGAGCTGGAGTAGTTTTGCCTTGAAGAATGGGCAAAAATCCTAGTGGCTAGATGTGCCAAGCTTATAGAGACATACCCCAAGAGACTTGCAGCTGTAATTGCTGCAAAAGGTGGCTCTACACAGTATTGACTTTGGGGGGTGAATAGTTATACATGCTCAAGTTTTCTGTTTTTTTGTCTTATTTCTTGTTTGTTTCAAGGTAAAAAATGTTTTGCATCGTCAAAGTGGTAGACATGTTGTGTAAATCAAATGATACAATACCCCAAAAATACATTTTAATTCCAGGTTGTAAGGCAGCATTTTTCCTATTTTGTTAAGGGGGTGAATACTTTTGCAAGCCACTGTATGTACGTATAGGTAGGGGTAAAGTGACTAGGCTACAGTTCAAATAATAAACCAGCAGCAGTGAATGTGATGATTCAAAATAGTTTAGGGCTGACCCCAATTAGTTGATTGTTTGGTCGATAGGCTGTTGGTCGACCGAGATTTCTTTAGTTGAGCAGTAGCAAAAAAACACCTGTCTGATTGGATCCTGTCTGAGTGGACTGATCCGTTGTGGAGACCGTGGGGATGGCACAGTCCATCACTCTAAGACGTGCTACTGAAATTGTTTATGGTTCTATTACGTAGGAACAATGGTGCAACACTAATACAAATTATATTTTATAACATATTTGCTTTCTCCCGCATTGGGTAGCGGTTGCTGTCTGCAGTTCTGAAACACATCAGTGGTCTGTTGAATTGTGGCTTTTCCTAGACCATGTTGCTATGTGCATAATAGCAAAGTTAACCAGCATATTGGTGTTGAGAACAATGCGGCGGAGGCAGCAGCGGAGTTAGGAGACGAGAACACAGTCGAAGAAAAGTGAGATCTATAATCAATAGCCTAACTGTTAAATGTGCCTGGCTTTATAAATCATCCATATATATCTACAGAAATAAGATATTCTGCTTCTGTTGCCTGTTTGAGTGTAATTAAGGCTTTACACTCTCGATAGACCAGCCCTCTAGTATTATTTATCATTTAGTGTTTACACTGTAACAAATTGTCAGAGAAATTATATTTATAATGACCCTTTTTCTTGATCATCTTATTATTATTGTTATCATCATTGTAATAATGTCTATCATTACCAGGCTTAGTATAGCAGTCTTGTATAACCAACATCAAGCTGTAGGCCTAAGAGTGCATCCTGTTTAGCCTTAATACCGTAACTTACATATATTTCAATATTTATTTAGGCTACTGTGTCAATAATTTATAGTTGTTGGTTGTAGGGCCGTGTACCCCAAGACAGTTGTTGTTTGTACGGCCATGTACCCCAAGACAGTTGTTGGTTGTAGGGCCGTGTACCCCAAGACAGTTGTTTGTACGGCCATGTACCCCAAGACAGTTGTTGTTTGTAGGACGATGAATCCCAAGACAGTTGTTATTTGTAGGGCCATGTACCTCAAAACAGCTTTGGTTGTAGGACCATGTACCCCAAGACAGTTGTTGTTTATAGGGCCATGTACCTCAAGACAGTTGTTGTTTGTAGGGCCATGTACCCCAAGACAGTTGTTATTTGTAGGGCCGTGTACCCCAAGACAGTTGTTACTTGTAGGGCCGTGTACCCCAAGACAGTTGTTACTTGTAGGGCCATGTACCCCAAGACAGTTGTTGTTTGTAGGGCCATGTACCCCAAGACAGTTGTTGTTTGTAGGGCCGTGTACCCCAAGACAGTTGTTGGTTGTAGGGCCGTGTACCCCAAGACAGTTGTTGTTTGTACGGCCATGTACCCCAAGACAGTTGTTGGTTGTAGGGCCGTGTACCCCAAGACAGTTGTTTGTACGGCCATGTACCCCAAGACAGTTGTTGTTTGTAGGGCCGTGTACCCCAAGACAGTTGTTGTTTGTAGGACGATGAATCCCAAGACAGTTGTTATTTGTAGGGCCATGTACCTCAAAACAGCTTTGGTTGTAGGACCATGTACCCCAAGACAGTTATTGTTTGTAGGGCCGTGTACCCCAAGACAGTTGTTGTTTGTAGGACGATGAATCCCAAGACAGTTGTTATTTGTAGGGCCATGTACCTCAAAACAGCTTTGGTTGTAGGACCATGTACCCCAAGACAGTTGTTGTTTATAGGGCCATGTACCTCAAGACAGTTGTTGTTTGTAGGGCCATGTACCTCAAGACAGTTATTGTTTGTACGGCCATGTACCTCAAGACAGTTGTTATTTGTAGAGCCATGTACCCCAAGACAGTTATTGTTTATAGGGCCATGTACCTCAAGACAGTTATTGTTTGTACGGCCATGTACCCCAAGACAGTTGTTATTTGTAGAGCCATGTACCCCAAGACAGTTGTTGTTTGTAGGACGATGAATCCCAAGACAGTTGTTATTTGTAGGGCCATGTACCTCAAGACAGTTGTTGTTTGTAGGGCCGTGTACCTCAAGACAGTTATTGTTTGTAGGGCCATGTACCTCAAGACAGTTGTTGTTTGTAGGGCCGTGTACCCCAAGACAGTTGTTATTTGTAGAGCCATGTACCCCAAGACAGTTGTTATTTGTAGAGCCATGTACCCCAAGACAGTTGTGGGTTGTAGGACCGTGTACCCCAAGACAGTTGTTGTTTGTAGGGCCATGTACCTCAAGACAGTTATTGTTTGTAGAGCCATGTACCTCAAGACAGTTGTTGTTTGTAGGGCCGTGTACCCCAAGACAGTTGTTGTTTGTAGGACGATGAATCCCAAGACAGTTGTTGTTTGTAGGGCCATGTACCTCAAAACAGCTTTGGTTGTAGGGCCGTGTACCCCAAGACAGTTGTTGTTTGTAGGGCCATGTACCTCAAGACAGTTATTGTTTGTAGAGCCATGTACCTCAAGACAGTTGTTGTTTGTAGGGCCGTGTACCCCAAGACAGTTGTTGTTTGTAGGACGATGAATCCCAAGACAGTTGTTGTTTGTAGGGCCATGTACCTCAAAACAGCTTTGGTTGTAGGGCCGTGTACCCCAAGACAGTTGTTGTTTGTAGGGCCATGTACCTCAAGACAGTTGTTGTTTGTAGGGCCGTGTACCCCAAGACAGTTGTTGTTTGTAGGGCCATGTACCTCAAGACAGTTGTTGTTTGTAGGGCCGTGTACCCCAAGACAGTTGTTGTTTGTAGGGCTGTGTACCCCAAGACAGTTGTTATTTGTAGGGCCATGTACCCCAAGACAGTTGTTATTTGTAGAGCCATGTACCCCAAGACAGTTGTGGGTTGTAGGGCCGTGTACCTCAAGACAGTTGTTTGTAGGGCCGTGTACCTCAAGACAGTTGTTGTTTGTAGGGCCGTGTACCTCAAAACAGTTGTGGGTTGTAGGACCGTGTACCCCAAGACAGTTGTTGTTTGTAGGGCCGTGTACCCCAAGACAGTTGTTGTTTGTAGGGCGATGAATCCCAAGACAGTTGTTATTTGTAGGGCCATGTACCTCAAAACAGCTTTTGGTTGTAGGACCGTGTACCCCAAGACAGTTGTTGGTTGTAGGGCCGTGTACCCCAAGACAGTTGTTGTTTGTAGGGCCGTGTACCCCAAGACAGTTGTTGTTTGTAGGGCGATGAATCCCAAGACAGTTGTTATTTGTAGGGCCATGTACCGCAAAACAGCTTTGGTTGTAGGACCATGTACCCCAAGACAGTTGTTGGTTGTAGGGCCGTGTACCTCAAGACAGTTGTTGTTTGTAGGGCCGTGTACCCCAAGACAGTTGTTGTTTGTAGGGCCGTGTACCCCAAGACAGTTGTTGGTTGTAGGGCCATGTACCTCAAGACAGTTGTTGGTTGTAGAGCCATGTACCCCAAGACAGTTGTTGGTTGTAGGGCCGTGTACCCCAAGACAGTTGTTGTTTGTAGGGCTGTGTACCCCAAGACAGTTGTTATTTGTAGGGCCATGTACCCCAAGACAGTTGTTTGTAGGGCCGTGTACCCCAAGACAGTTGTTAGTTTTAAAGGACATGTACCTCAAGCTTTTGCAACATGTCTTTCTCATAACCTTGGTAGGCTTCACTTTTTGTTTTCTACCTGCAATGTCATTCTCTTAGGAACAAAACACACATAGTTCAACTACCATCACTTCAATCTGGCCCCTAGAGTTCCTACTCCGACAGAGAGAGAATCAAACACTTCAATCTGGCCCCTAGAGTTCCTACTCCGACAGAGAGAGAAACAAACACTTCAATCTGGCCCCTAGAGTTCCTGCTCCGACAGAGAAACAAACACTTCAATCTGGCCCCTAGAGTTCCTGCTCCGACAGAGAGAGAAACAAACACTTCAATCTGGCCCCTAGAGTTCCTACTCCGACAGAGAGAGAAACAAACACTTCAATCTGGCCCCTAGAGTTCCTGCTCCGACAGAGAAACAAACACTTCAATCTGGCCCCTAGAGTTCCTGCTCCGACAGAGAAACAAACACTTCAATCTGGCCCCTCGAGTTCCTGCTCCGACAGAGAAACAAACACTTCAATCTGGCCCCTCGAGTTCCTGCTCCGACAGAGAAACAAACACTTCAATCTGGCCCCTAGAGTTCCTACTCCGACAGAGCGAGAAACAAACACTTCAATCTGGCCCCTAGAGTTCCTGCTCCGACAGAGAAACAAACACTTCAATCTGGTCCCTAGAGTTCCTGCTCCGACAGAGCGAGAAACAAACACTTCAATCTGGCCCCTAGAGTTCCTGCTCCGACAGAGAAACAAACACTTCAATCTGGTCCCTAGAGTTCCTGCTCCGACAGAGCGAGAAACAAACACTTCAATCTGGCCCCTAGAGTTCCTACTCCGACAGAGAGAGAAACAAACACTTCAATCTGGCCCCTAGAGTTCCTACTCCGACAGATTGAAACACCTGATAGAGGTAATAATGACCGGATGCCAGGTATACTAGCCTTGCCTCAGTGGTCGACTATTCTTTTCTGGAGTCACTTTATTATGAGCCCCATGCCGATTCTCTGATAGACAGTTTTCACACTCCACTCCACACTGTGCCTCTTCAAGGCTTCACTGCCTATCTCTAGTCATAGCTGTTATGTTGCAATCAGAATTAATTTCCCTCCCACAGTGAGAGGTCAGGCTAAATGTGAAGCACATACACACACACTCCCTGTCAACCCATGAAGCCTTGCAAGCAAACAGTGTGTGTGTTTGTGTGCATGCATATGTGTGTGTGTGTTAGCTTGTCCACACAGCCCCTCGGGCACCGGAGAACAATAAAGCTTGACTCGCTCCATAGGAAAATGCTGTTTTATTTTGCATTGACCTTTATCATGTGGAGAGGAGTGAAGCCGGTGATTGTAATCCAATAGCATCTCAGCAGGAGATGCTTTTCAGACCCCGGTGGAGACTCGCTGTAATGGTGTCAGACGAGCAGTGCCGTGAGAGAATCAATCCACAGTATGACGAATCAATATCTGTTGTTACTGGTCTGATGCAAGGCTGCATATTTTAGTCGTTCAGAGTGTTATCTCTGTAGTCTGTAGTCTAGTCTGTAGTGTGTAATCTGTAGTGTGTAGTATGTAGTGTGTAATCTGTAGTGTGTAGTATGTAATCTGTAGTATGTAGTGTAATCTGTAGTGTGTAGTATGTAGTGTAATCTGTAGTGTGTAGTATGTAGTGTGAAATCAGTAGTGTGTAGTATGTAATCTGTAGTATGTAGTGTGAAATCAGTAGTGTGTAGTATGTAGTGTGTAATCTGTAGTGTATTGTATGTAGTGTGTAATCTGTAGTGTCTAGTATGTAGTCTGTAATCTGTAGTGTGTAGTGTGTAATCTGTAGTGTGTAATCTATAGTATGTAGTGTGTAATCTGTAGTATGTAGTGTGTAATCTGTAGTGTGTAATATATAGTATGTAGTGTGTAATCTGTAGTATGTAGTGTGTAATCTGTAGTGTGTAATATATAGTATGTAGTGTGTAATCTGTAGTATGTAGTGTGTAATCTGTAGTGTGTAATATATACACTGCTCAAAAAAATAAAGGGAACACTTAAACAACACAATGTAACTCCAAGTCAATCACACTTCTGTGAAATCAAACTGTACACTTAGGAAGCAACACTGATTGACAATAAATTTCACATGCTGTTGTGCAAATGGAATAGACAAAAGGTGGAAATTATAGGCAATTAGCAAGACACCCCCAAAAAAGGAGTGATTCTGCAGGTGGTGACCACAGACCACTTCTCAGTTCCTATGCTTCCTGGCTGATGTTTTGGTCACTTTTGAATGCTGGCGGTGCTCTCACTCTAGTGGTAGCATGAGACGGAGTCTACAACCCACACAAGTGGCTCAGGTAGTGCAGTTCATCCAGGATGGCACATCAATGCGAGCTGTGGCAAAAAGGTTTGCTGTGTCTGTCAGCGTAGTGTCCAGAGCATGGAGGCGCTACCAGGAGACAGGCCAGTACATCAGGAGACGTGGAGGAGGCCGTAGGAGGGCAACAACCCAGCAGCAGGACCGCTACCTCCGCCTTTGTGCAAGGAGGTGCACTGCCAGCGCCCTGCAAAATGACCTCCAGCAGGCCACAAATGTGCATGTGTCAGCATATGGTCTCACAAGGGGTCTGAGGATCTCATCTCGGTACCTAATGGCAGTCAGGCTACCTCTGGCGAGCACATGGAGGGCTGTGCGGCCCCACAAAGAAATGCCACCCCACACCATGACTGACCCATCGCCAAACCGGTCATGCTGGAGGATGTTGCAGGCAGCAGAACGTTCTCCACGGCGTCTCCAGACTCTGTCACGTCTGTCACATGTGCTCATGTGCTCAGTGTGAACCTGCTTTCATCTGTGAAGAGCACAGGGCGCCAGTGGCGAATTTGCCAATCTTGGTGTTCTCTGGCAAATGCCAAACGTCCTGCACGGTGTTGGGCTGTAAGCACAACCCCCACCTGTGGACGTCGGGCCCTCGTACCACCCTCATGGAGTCTGTTTCTGACCGTTTGAGCAGACACATGCACATTTGTGACCTGCTGGAGGTCATTTTGCAGGGCGCTGGCAGTGCACCTCCTTGCACAAAGGCGGAGGTAGCGGTCCTGCTGCTGGGTTGTTGCCCTCCTACGGCCTCCTCCACGTCTCCTGATGTACTGGCCTGTCTCCTGGTAGCGCCTCCATGCTCTGGACACTACGCTGACAGACACAGCAAACCTTTTTGCCACAGCTCGCATTGATGTGCCATCCTGGATGAACTGCACTACCTGAGCCACTTGTGTGGGTTGTAGACTCCGTCTCATGCTACCACTAGAGTGAGAGCACCGCCAGCATTCAAAAGTGACCAAAACATCAGCCAGGAAGCATAGGAACTGAGAAGTGGTCTGTGGTCACCACCTGCAGAATCACTCCTTTTTTGGGGGTGTCTTGCTAATTGCCTATAATTTCCACCTTTTGTCTATTCCATTTGCACAACAGCATGTGAAATTTATTGTCAATCAGTGTTGCTTCCTAAGTGTACAGTTTGATTTCACAGAAGTGTGATTGACTTGGAGTTACATTGTGTTGTTTAAGTGTTCCCTTTATTTTTTTGAGCAGTGTAGTATGTAGTGTGTAATATGTAGTGTGTAATTTGTAGTATGTAGTGTAATCTGTAGTATGTAGTGTGTAATCTGTAGTGTGTAGTGTGTAGTATGTAGTGTGTAGTATGTAGTGTGTAATCTGTAGTGTGTAGTATGTAGTGTGTAGTCTGTAGTGTGTAGTGTGTAGTCTGTAGTCTGTAGTGTGTAGTGTGTAGTGTGTAGTCTGTAGTGTGTAGTCTGTAGTGTGTAGTCTGTAGTGTGTAGTGTGTAGTCTGTAGTGTGTAGTCTGTAGTGTGTAGTGTGTAGTGTGTAGTCTGTAGTGTGTAGTGTGTAGTGTGTAGTCTGTAGTGTGTAGTCTGTAGTGTGTAGTATGTAGTGTGTCATCTGTAGTGTCTAGTCTGTAGTATGTAATCTGTAGCATGTAGTCTATTGTGTAGTCTGTAGTTTGCAGTGTGCAGTGTGTAGTCTTTAGAGTGTGGTCTGCAGTGTGTAGTCTGCAGTGTGTGTAGTCTGCAGTGTGTAGTCTGTAGAGTGTAGTCTGAGTGTGGTCTGCAGTGTGTAGTCTGCAGTGTGGGTAGTCTGCAGTGTGTTGTGTGTTGTGTGTAATATTGCTGGTATGTCTCTGTGTAGTCTGTAGTGTGTTGTGTGTAGTCTGTAGTGTGTTGTGTGTAATATTGCTGGTATGGTCTCTGTGTAGTCTGTAGTGTGTTGTGTGTAGTCTGCAGTGTGTTGTGTGTAGTCTGTAGTGTGTTGTGTGTAATATTGCTGGTATGGTCTCTGTGTAGTCTGTAGTGTGTTGTGTGTAATATTGCTGGTATGGTCTCTGTGTAGTCTGTAGTGTGTTGTGTGTAATATTGCTGGTATGGTCTCTGTGTAGTCTGTAGTGTGTTGTCTGTAGTGTGTTGTGTGTAATATTGCTGGTATGGTCTCTGTGTAGTCTGTAGTGTGTTGTGTGTAATATTGCTGGTATGGTCTCTGTGTAGTCTGTAGTGTGTTGTGTGTAATATTGCTGGTATGGTCTCTGTGTAGTCTGCAGTGTGTTGTGTGTAGTCTGCAGTGTGTTGTGTGTAATATTGCTGGTATGGTCTCTGTGTAGTCTGTAGTGTGTTGTGTGTAATATTGCTGGTATGTCTCTGTGTAGTGTGTTGTGTGTAGTCTGTAGTGTGTTGTGTGTAATATTGCTGGTATGGTCTCTGTGTAGTCTGTAGTGTGTTGTGTGTAGTCTGCAGTGTGTTGTGTGTAGTCTGTAGTGTGTTGTGTGTAATATTGCTGGTATGGTCTCTGTGTAGTCTGCAGTGTGTTGTGTGTAATATTGCTGGTATGGTCTCTGTGTAGTCTGTAGTGTGTTGTGTGTAATATTGCTGGTATGGTCTCTGTGTAGTCTGTAGTGTGTTGTGTGTAATATTGCTGGTATGGTCTCTGTGTAGTCTGCAGTGTGTTGTGTGTAGTCTGTAGTGTGTTGTGTGTAATATTGCTGGTATGGTCTCTGTGTAGTCTGTAGTGTGTTGTCTGTAGTGTGTTGTGTGTAATATTGCTGGTATGGTCTCTGTGTAGTCTGCAGTGTGTTGTGTGTAATATTGCTGGTATGGTCTCTGTGTAGTCTGTAGTGTGTTGTGTGTAGTCTGTAGTGTGTTGTGTGTAATATTGCTGGTATGGTCTCTGTGTAGTCTGTAGTGTGTTGTGTGTAATATTGCTGGTATGGTCTCTGTGTAGTCTGTAGTGTGTTGTGTGTAGTCTGTAGTGTGTTGTGTGTAATATTGCTGGTATGGTCTCTGTGTAGTCTGTAGTGTGTTGTGTGTAATATTGCTGGTATGGTCTCTGTGTAGTCTGTAGTGTGTTGTGTGTAATATTGCTGGTATGGTCTCTTTGGAGGTTTTTGTTGTTTGAACTGATAGAACCGAGAGCTTTACTGACCAAGTACCTGACTTTCGGGGCGAGGGCCCAGAGTTTTTTTTTTGTGGTCAGGCCATACGGTAGGGAAAGACTCCTGGCCCTAAGTAGACACATGTTTTTCAATTTGAGGAGCACCCCATTCTGTATGATGCTGTCGTCTACAAATTAAATTGAGCTTTCAGAAGCATAGCCCTACCACAGGCACCCTCAATGTATTCTTTCAGTTCTCAGTTGAGCTTTGACCATTATTGTTGAGACCGTGAGGTGTATTTAATTTTCTCAGACAGCTTGATAATGGCTCTTCACTAGTCTGTTGTTCGGGCTGTGAATGTGGAACAGTGGAAGATGAATGAGTTTCTTAAGAAAAGGAAATTGGTTATTTGGCCAGCTTTTGTGTGGCTTTGAACACAAACAGCTAAACAGTATTGTGTCCTTCCATAATGGAATCTTCAGCGTTCAGACGGAACACGATTGATAGGTGTTTATCTCTGTTCCAGAATGGAACAACCCCCAGACAGAAACAATATTGCGTTGTACAGAAAATCTATCTTTCACACTTTTCAATTCATGGGGCGGTTTTCTAGTTATTTGTTATCTATGTGTTTTTTGTGATATTTTCCTTCCCTGTCAGGAAAGACAAAGCAATGAGTCTCAATGATGAATGGGTGTGCTCTGTGCCCCTTTTTACCTGTTGAAAGTTCTGGACAAAGATCCCAGCAGACTGATGGCTTGTTGTTCCACTGCTTATAAGGTCGTGCTGAACTTATAAACCTCTGCCACTCTTTCTTTTTATAGAACTGCCTACTCTTATGAGTCAGTCTGAGTATTTGATTCTGATGTGAGTGACGCAGGCAAATCCTGATTTAGGCATCCGTTCAACATACTCTGTGAGAATCTCAATTGCATACTACTCGCGTCCGCTCTCCTTGCCTCCTTCTCAAACCCCAATGTATGAGAAAGCCAGAGATTCCGGCCCCCTCCTCATCACAACAGACTAGTTGAGTCTGGGGGTCTTAGCTTGACACTCATTTGGTAGTCATTCCAGACCAACATTCATATAGCTTGAGATTTGTCTATGGCCCGTGAGAATACTCATTGGATGACTGAGCAGTCAGTCAGTGGGTGTGTAGCAGAGGCTGAGGCTAGCCTCTGAATCCTGGAGAGCTGCAGACACACAGTAGTCTCCTCTCCTCAGCAGCGGCCCACTGTGTTTTCCCACTGAGGAAAAGCCTAATCATTATGCAAGACAAGTTTACTCATCACGCAAGTATGGTTCCCAAACCACGTCTGTTGCACTGAGGCTAGCCTCTGAATCCTGGAGAGCTGTTCTCCTGTTCTTTCCCTCTCCTCTCCTCTCTCCTCAGCCGTGGCTCCCCTTCCCAAGTATGACAGAGAGCTCAGAGTATAATCCATTATAAGGTTTAGGTTTAGACAGGCGTAAAAACTCTCTAATGGTTGTGTCAGTCAGAGATTGGCCCCCGCCTAGCAGTCACACACACACACACACACACACACACACACACACACACACACACACACACACACACACACACAAACACAAACACACACACATAGTTGCTGAGAGAGGCATGGCTTCCTGGAATTCAATGTTTAGCACACTGACAGCTGTGGAATGTGTTGTGCTGTGTGATTGAGTGACAGCTGGGACAAAGTCTTAATGTAATAAAAGACCAAGTGTCTTACTGTGGGGCCAAATGGCTCATAGCAGTTTCCTGTGGTTGTTGCTGTTCTTTTCTGATGGTGGCGATGTCTCGGGTTGATAATTTCTACCATGTTTCACTCGCTGCTCTTTCTCCCCTTTGCTTTCCCTCCCTCTGTTTTCTTTCACTTTCTCTCACACACACACACACACACACACACATTCACACAGAGAGGTCAATCATAATAGGTTATGACTCATCAGTAACCTGTCTTCATTATACCATTTACCACGCACATATTGTGATGTCATATTGTGCTAGAGCTAAACAATAGGTATTTTCTGTCCAAGATCTGAGATTTCTCTGGAATTTTTTATCTCAACCTTTTAAAACTATAACATTGAGATATTATGCATCTATCTCATTATTGGGAGCCACCTTGGCCATCAGGGTGATTGGTGTTACTTAGGATCAAGGGCGCAACTTTCACTGGGGACGGGGATGGGGGACATGAAATTGCATTTTTGTCCCCCCCAGTTTTATCATTGGAATGTGATACAAAATGAGGCAATGGTGTGCTTTAGGACCATGCGGACGCCTCCGAGCGGATCCGACTGGATAAAATAAAAGTTGTGTGTCCCCCCCACTTCTAAAATCAAATTTGCGCCCCTGTTTAGGATTATAAATAAACGGTAAACCTAGTCATTCATTACTAATCAGACTGTATTATACTGTGTTAAGGACATGGCTTGGTCTGTAGTATGGCAAATGTTTAGTTTATTAATTTGTAATAAATAAATAAAAATAAGGAGCACCCCATTAAAAATATTTTCAACTACTACTTAAGTAGTTTTTGGGGGTATCTGTACTTTACTCTTTATATTTTTGATAACTTTTACTTCACTACATTCCGAAAGAAAATATTGTACTTTTTACTCCATACATTTTCCCTGACAAACCAAAGTACTCATTACATTTTAAATGCTTAGCAGGACAGGACAATTGTGAAATTCACGCACTTATCAAAAGAACACGTGGTCATCCCTACTGCCTCTGGTCTGGCGGACTAAACACAAATACATCTTTTGTGAATAATGTCTTTGTGTCGGAGTGCTCCCCTAACTATCGGTACATTTTAAAAACAAGAAAATGGTGCCGTCTGCTTTGCCTAAAATAAGGAATTTGAAATGATTTATACTTTTACTTTTGATAGTGAAGTATATTTTTAGCAATTCCATTTACTTTTGATACTTAACTATATTTAAAACCAAGTACTTTCAGACTTTTACTCAAGTAGTATTTTACTGGGTGACTTTCACTTTTACTTGAGTAACTTTCTATTAAGGCATCTATACTTTTACTCAAGTATGACAATTGGGTACTTTTTCCACCACTGTGTGTGTTGTTTAAAAACACTGGTTCCCAACAGGCTGTCTGGGGTGTATAGGGAGAGATTGATGCCCCTGGATGATTTCATTAGATCACATCTACAGTAGGGAAACAACTACACAGGCTGTGAATACATCATCTGGAGAAGGGGAGGAAAGGGGACCCATCAATTGAATGTAACTCACAGGCAACACCATTCAATACATTTCCAATGATGTGTTTACCTGTCAGAGGGGAGACACAATAATTCAGTAGTTGTTCCTATATGGGTATTTAATATGAGTTGATGCTTTTTCACGATTACAGACACATCTGTCCATGTCATATTGTGGAGATTGGTTTGCAGGGATTTAACTTTGCAGGAAATTATTGTGATGTACACTGAGTGGACAAAACATTAAGAACATGTGCTCTGAATTCAGACTGACCAGGTGAATTCAGGTGAAAGCTATGATCGCTTATTGATGTCACTTGTTAAATCCACTTCAATCAGTGTAGATGAAGGGAAGGAGACAGGTTAAAGAAGGCTTTTTAAGCCTTGAGGCAATTGAGACATGGCTTCTGTATGTGCCATTGAGGGTGAATGGGAAAGACATTTAAGTGCCTTAGAACAGGGTATGGTAGTAGGTGTCAGTCGCACCGGTTTGTGTCAAGAACTGTAACGCGGCTGGGTATTTCACGCTCAAAAGTGTCCCGTGTGTATCGAGAATGGTCCTCCACCCAAAGGACATCCAGCCAACTTGACACATCCGCGGAAAGCATTGGAGTCAACATGGGCCAGCATCCCTGTGCAATGCTTTCAACACCTTGTAGAGTCGATGCCCCGATGAATTGAGGCTCTGTTCTGAGGGGAAAAGGCATGCCGGTGCAACTCAATATTAGGAAGGTGTTCTTACCTAAGTGGCTCGTCTGCAACAACAACATCTGTATCTACGCGTCTCTGTATTCCCTGGATAGAGATAACAGATACATGAAAGTGTTTTACCACAGGCAAAAATGCATCTATGCTGTTACACTATTGGTTGTTTTGGCTGTGTCTGCAGCACACCCGATCACAAAAAACTCTTACAGCAAATGCATACCTCTGTGAAAAAAAGTAACAAGTAATTGAACGATATGTGTTGTGATTTCATGTCATTCCCCCCCCCCCCCCCCCAATAAATATTCTGCCCCTGAGAAGATAATATTGTTCAGAAACAAAATATCCATTCAATCAGATTTGATTCAATAACCAATCAGGTCAGGTCTAAATCTATTTGGTGAAACAACATTGTGACATACAGTGTGTCATCCATTAGATCCTTTGCCTTCTCCCACTTAACCCTGTCCTAGATCCTAATAAAGCTTTACAGTCTCATATCTGCTATTAAGAAAAGATCTCAGGCTGTTGCCCAAAATGGCACCCTATTCCCTTTATAGTGCACTCCTTTTTTTAAACAGGGCCAGCTCCTGGTCAAAAGTAGTACCATTTTGAGACGACTACTATTCGTCTTAACAACCTCTATGCACGTTGGCAGAGCTAGTCGAGATAATTCATTGTAACACAGTGAAGGTATATAACCTTGAATAGGGTAAAAAGCATAAAAGTCTCCCGTTGAAAATCGATTGGACAGAGAATCAATTGGTTTGATGTTGTCAGGATATAAATGTCTTGATCTCAGAGTTCATAATAAGTTAGGTTAGAACATTGCTGTTGTACATTGAGGTATACTGTATAACCAACAGTGGTATTAAACCAAAGAGCTTAATATTTGGCGATATGATCCTTCTCCACTGTTTCTATGGTCCCACAGCGCCATCTAGGAGGGTGAGAGGAGTAGTGAAACACCTATACACAACCCTGTTCAATCAAACCCGTATGTAGTGATATTCTCCAAACCCAGTTACTAGTTCTATTGCTCCCACAGGTTAGTGTTGTGTTGGAGTGTTCTATTTAGCCTCTGGCAAACTTCATAGTCCACTTGAGAGAGTATCCTGTGCCAAGAAAGCAAGTGTGTGTTTATAACGTGTTAATAATACAGCAGGGTGAAGACCGATGTCGCTCTACACTGAGTATGCAAAACATTAGGAACACTTTCTCTTTCCATTGACATAGACTGACCAGGTGAAAGTTCTGATCCCTTATTGATGTCACCTGTTAAATCCGCTTCAATCAATGTAGATGAAGGGCAGGAGACAGCATAGCTGCGGGAAGTAGTTTGGGGGTTGGGTGGGCGGCGGTGCTGAAAAGTTATTTTGCCCACGCTACAGATGGCTATGTCGGCCCGCTAAAACAGGACTAGTAAAGGCCCAGTGCACTAGTTTTGTAGCAAAAAAATATAAAAAGAAAAAAGGTTTTGTTTGTTTCTTCAGATTTTTCAGGGGGTGCTGCAGCACCCTCAGAACCCCTACTTCCCTCGGCTGTGGGAGGAAACAAGTTAAAGAAGGAGTTTTAAGCCTTGAGACACTTGATACATGGATTGTGTATACATGGATGTGTGCCATTCAATGGATGAATGGGCTAGACAAAAGATTTAAGTGCCTTTGAACGGGGTACGGTAGTAGGTGCCAGGCGCACCGGTTTGAGTGTGTCAAGAACTGCAACGCTGCTGGGTTTTTCGCGCTCAACAGTTTCCAGTGTGTATCAAGAATGGTCCACCACCCAAAGGATATCCAGCCAACTTTTTCCGTACTTACAGTAAGTAAAAATACTTTAAAGTACTACTTAAGTCGTTTTTGGGGGGTATTTGTGTAGCAGGTTTCTTATGTACCACAGGAGAACCAAGAAATGAAGAGCGACACCACGGCTGTCTTTTAGGCTTTTATGTTGATCTGCAATAGTATTGTGAAAAGACGGGACAGGAACACATCAGTCTCCAATGCACCATCTGACAAGTTGTTCTTTCTCTCTCAGTGTTTTCTCGGACTCACACAATCACACTCATATATAAAGCCATAATGTATACTATAAAATAATAACCAGTCCTTAATACAAATAATGTATAATCTTAATTCTTAGACAATAGAACCATACCTGCAATAGTATTGTGAAAAGACAGGACAGGAACACATCAGTCTCCAATGCACCATCTGACAAGTTGTTCTACACAGGAGCATGAAGAAAGGTAAAACACATATCCTGTCTCACATCCCCAATACATTGCTAGGTGCTTTCAGTGTTGACAGTACCAAAATACAACAACTCATGTACAAAAACACTGCAACATAAACAAGTTACAACGTGAAATCGCCTCTATTCTATTCAGACCGTAGAGGACCAAACTACATCTCCCATAATGCAACGCCAGCACCAGTCGGCAGCTCAGCTAACCGTCTGCATCACAGAAAGGCATGCTAGCTAGCAACAGCAGCACTTTTAGCACTCTGTAAACTATATTAATAACAATAAAACTCTGAAAGTTACACGTTTCAATAGCCTCACACTCCCTTATAACAATATCTACAGCATTAACCTTGGGATGCTTTATTTATTTCACGTTATGGACTTCTACAAAGGAGTAATCTGCAACACATACATTTCTCTCTCAGTGTTTTCTCGGACTGAGGAGAGCGGGAGCTACGGGTAGTACCAGGGTGTTACTGACCCCCAACCTGGTTGTTCTGTTCTGCGTTGTGTACTATTCTAATAATTTGAAGTTTGATGGAATAACCATTTTAACTCTACTACATTTGTACTTTACTATTTATATATATTTTTTACTTTTTATTTTACTTCACTACATTCCTAAAGAAAATAATGTACTTTTTATTCTATACATTTTCCCAGACACCCAAAAGTACTTGTTGCGTTTTGAATTGTTAGCAGTACAGGAAAAATTATAAATGTTCTATTAAGGTATCTTTATTTTTACTCAAGTATGACACCGCTGACAACAGCTCTGCACTGCTCGGGGGAAGTGAAAGAAGTATTAATGCCCTTTCTTCTGCAGAGGCCATATCACCATAAAAGCTGCACGGCCAATGCAGATGTCAGATTGACCATGCAGCTCCTTTAACGCTCTATTTAAATAAATACAAATATATATACACTTATTTTTTGGGGGAGGGGGGTGCTGCACTTGACCTCAGGATAACAAGGACTATTGTTTTATGTTCTCTCCATGGTATTGACTCCAAAGATCAGGAGTGTTATTTCCTTCTATTCCAGGAATGTTTTAGCTGGCAATTCCAAGCAAAGCACAGGCTGTGACTACTGTGTTTGTTATCTTCCACTTCTTGTACTGGTAGGTACAAGAGGAAATAACTGGTGGATAAATGAAATAGTATTATGTGATAAGGTTACCTTTTATTATAAGGTTACCTATATTATGAAGTGTTTATGAATGACTATCACACAATTTTAAACAACAAATTATAGCTGTTTAAAAAGTATTTAAAGCTTTACCGAGCGGGATATTGTGTAGGTAAAGAAAGGCCCA
Source organism: Salvelinus namaycush (assembly GCF_016432855.1). Classification (NCBI taxonomy): domain Eukaryota; kingdom Metazoa; phylum Chordata; class Actinopteri; order Salmoniformes; family Salmonidae; genus Salvelinus; species Salvelinus namaycush. The sequence continues at coordinate 30,763,694 of NC_052330.1, forward strand.
CTGAAAGAGGAGCAGATAAGGTTACTGTTTCAGGCCCCTGGCCAGTCATTGCGGCAGTATTTCACTATGTGGCAGTATGTTGCTATGTTTGTGTTCAACAGTAGGCTATGACTAGGGTAAATCATCAAAAAAGGTACAGCCTTCATGTGCAATTGACCTTATGTCCCAAATGGCACCCTAGTCCCTATATAGTGACCTACTTTTCATCAGAGCCCTTTGGGCCCTGGTCAAAAGTAGTGCCCTACATAGGGGGTAGGGGGTATTTGGGATACATGATAATTGGTTTAGACTAGGTATCTTGTAGACTGAGTGTGTGAGGAAACATATTCTGTAACCTTGGAGGATTGTAAATCGATTAACTGTAAACATTTAAACAAGTTGTCATGAACGCTGGAGATAATGTGAATCATTCATTAAAACAGTCATACAAGCTGGAAATAATGTTATTCTATTCAGTTTCCCAAAAATACTACTTTCACAAACATCCTATTCAGGGACATCTGGCTCAGTGGGTGGGTGTAAGGAAAATCGTCTCCTTAGACTGTTTTCCTGTAGGCCATGGCACATGACCAAAGTCCTGTACACACAAGTGAAGTGATACTCGTAGTGAAAATCGTAAAACCATGCAAAAGGTTACTACAGGCTCTTTCGATGGTAATTTACATGGCTAATCCCGTATTTATTCAGTTTTACATGACGTCATAAACTCCTCATTGGTCGCTGAAAGTTAACAGGGGCGTGCATTTCCGGTAATCTCATATTGTGTATTTGCAGTTTCCCCAGTCACAGAGAGAGAAGAGAGGTCCCGGGCACGTAAGTATACAAACCTGGATATTCAGGCGAATAAATGCCACCAAGTATGACCAAGAGCTCGGCGAATAAACTGACAAATGGAGATGTTTTCCACCGGACATCCAACGGTAAGACATCATCGAGAAGGAACGGTTTCGTGAAGAATCATTGCTTGTTCCAACAACCGCAACAGAAGAATCGGCGCCCGAGTGAGGTGAGGCCCACCCGTCAACACTACTGCTACTACCGCTCGATGAGAATAGGGAATGACCATTAGAATATCCGGCAACAATATAGATTGAATAAACACAGGCCAATAAAATGTAGCTACTTATTCCAACTATTTTTATTTGTCGCTTTTTTAAACTAGTATTGAAGTTGAGTCATTGTAACAAGTTTGATAGGGTGGATGCTTTGTGATGAAATGATTAAGCCTCAGAATGTGTTGACTGAATTATAATAATTATTTATCGTATCCGTTTTGTGAAAATGTGTCTTGCATCTCAACACAGCAAAGCATCACCACATAAGTACATCAATTGTATATATATATAGTTACAAACAACTACATCCGCAACACATGTGGTTACAGTTAACAGTTCGTATGGGGGAGGGAGCAGTTATTTATTCAATTGCCATATACTGGTGGGGATGAATGATTTCTGGGCTCAGGTGGTTTTGTAAAGATGGACTCTATCGGCGGGTTGATGGTAGCTGGTACTCCTGGTTGAGTGGGTGTGTCAGGTCGGTGGGAATTCTCGCTCCTGCTCTCACAACTCTCTCCAAGAACAGCGCTTCCATGTTCTTGAGTTTAACTCCGATGATTTTGCTTGACAGCGTTACTATTTTGTCGTTGGTTTTTGTTTTAGATGGATAGCTGATTGTACCAGGCTTGGAAACAGAAAGTGAGAACACTGAACAATGTATGTTTAGAACATGGCTGATATTATTTTATTGACCGGGGATTGATTTAATCTCCTCATGAAATACAGTCGTTGTCCCTTTCTGTATATCTGTTGTGTGTTTGCAATCCGAGAGAGTTTCGAGTCGATTTTATAGTTCCAAGATATTTGTATTGCTCAATTGATTCTATTTGTTCTGAGTCAATGTGGATTGGCCTGGTGTCATCTTCTATGGTTCTGAAGTTTGTAATTTCCTTGTTTTATTTTTACATTAAGAATGAGTCTGTTTTCTTTGCACCATTCTGTGGAGTGTGTTATTTCTGTCCTGTGGTCATCCTGGACCCCTCGATTAGACTGAAGAATAGGCTATGGGTGTTAGACAGCGTAATCATAGGCTGCTATGCTTTCATTGTGTAGGTTATTTAGTTTACTAACCAATTAACAATCAGCCACATGCTAGACTCATTTTCACCATTGTTTTCTCCATAACTCACTTTTAAACTAATCATTTACAACATAAAGTCACTCTTATAAACTCCAAACTCCTATCCAGGTTTTAAATGATCAAATAAAATGTTATTGGTCACATGCATGTGTTTAGCAGATGTTATTGCGGGTGTAGCGAAATGCTTGTGTTTCTAGCTCCGACAGTGCAGTAATATATAATGAGTAATATCTAACAATTGCACATATACTCAATACACACAAATCTAAGTAAAGGAATGATGAATTAAGAATATATAAATATATGGATGAGCAATGTCAGAGCGACATAGCCTAAGATTCAGTAGAATAGAATACAGTATATACATATGAGATGAGTAATGTAAGATATGTGAACATTATTAAAGTGACTAGTGTTCAATTTATTAAAGTGGCCAGTGATTCCAAGTCTATGTATCTAGGAAGAAGCCTCTAATGTGCTAGTGATGGCTATTTTACAGTCTGATGGCCTTGAGATAGAAGCTGTTTTTCAGTCTCTCGGTCCCAGCTTTGATGCACCTGTACTGACCTCACCTTCTGGATGATAGTGGGGTGAACAGGCAGTGGCTCGGGTGGTTGTTGTCCTTGATTATCTTTTTGGCCTTCCTGTGACATCGGGTGCTGTAGGTGTCCTGGAGAGCAGGTAGTTTTCCCCCAGTGATGTGATGGGCAGACCGCACCACCCTCTGGAGATCCCTGCGGTTGCGGGTGGTGCAGTTGCCGTACCAGGCGGTGATACAGCCCGACAGGATGCTCTCAATTGTGCGTCTAAGAGTTTGTGAGGGTCTTAGGTGACAAGCCACATTTTCTTCAGCCTCCTGAGGTTTGAGAGGTGCTTGTTGCGTCTTCTTCACCACACTGTCTGTGTGGGTGGACCATTTCAGTTTGTCAGTGATGTGTACACCAAGGAACTTGAAGCTTTCCACCTTCTCCACTGCGGTCCCGTCGATGTGGATAGGGGGGTGCTCCCTCTGCTGTTTCCTGAAGTCCACGATCACGATCATCTCCTTTGTTTTGTTGACGTTGAGTGAGAGGTTGTTTTCCTGGCACCACACTTCCAGATCCCTCACCTCCTTGCTGTAGGCTGTCTTGTCATTGTTGGTGATCAAGCCTTTGTGGAACCCCAGTGTTGAGGATCAGAGGAGTGAAGGTGGAACATACATCTTGTGTCTGAGCCGTTGAATTGCGACTCCTCTGTCTCTGTACTGACATTTTGCCTGTTTGATTGCCTTGCGGAGGGAATAACTACACTGTTTGTATTCGGCCATATTCCCAGTCACCTTTCCATGGTTAAATGCGGTAGTTCGTGCTTTCAGTTTTGTGCGAATGCTGCCATCTATCCACGATTTCTGGTTAGGGTAGGTTTTAATGGTCACAGTGGGTACAACATCTCCTATACACTTCCTGATAAACTCAGTCACCGTATCAGTATATACGTCAATGTTATTCGCTGAAGCTACCCGGAACATATCCCAGTCCGCGTGATCAAACAATCTTGAAGCATGGATTCCGATTGGTCAGACCAGTGTTGAGTAGTTCTTAGCACGGGTACTTCCTGTTTGAGTTTCTGCCTATAGGAAGGGAAGAGCAAAATGGAGTCGTGGTCAGATTTGCCGAAAGGGGGGCGGGGGAGGGCCTTGTAAGCATCCCGGAAGTTGGAGTAGCAGTGGTCGAGTGTTTTAGCACTGCGAGTACTACAGTCTGTGTTAGAACTTCTGCAGCCTTTTTCTCAAATTTCCTTTTTTATAATCCTCAGCCACAATACATGCAGCCTCAGGATATATGGTTTCCAGTTTGCATAACATGACGATTAGATTTTTTAGGATCCCCGTTAGCCAAAGCAAATGGTGACAGCTAGTCTTACTGGAGTCCAACACCCTAACCTAAAAGACTAAACATTTAAACACATGAACATGTAGTTTGCGTGGTATAGAAGTTCTACTGACACTACCATGGAGAATACCAATCAGAACGGGGAGGCAGGGCAGTTGGTTGTGCAACGTAACTGCAGAGGAGTACTTTGTCTCCCAGGCAGCACACACATGACACAACACAAGCCTCCCCTGGGGATAATGACTGCTGGCTATAGGAAGTGGTCCTTGGGAGGGCTGAATGTCTCTGAGGACAGAAGGCGAGAGGATGAGGAAAAGGGACACTGACAGCTAGGCTTTGATGTGTTGGGAGCTTGGGGCGGTTGGACACACACTTGAGGCTACCGTGGAATTCTAAATTGAACCCATTTTCCTATACCCCTCAGGCAATGTAGATATGAAAGGGTTGTATAGAAACCAAACAACATGGTAATAACGTGTACCTGGACTCCATCTAGTCCACTGATGGACAGAATTAATTTTCTCTATACACTTGACCTATAGACTACCGTCTGATCTTAACAAGTGTCTTGGGGACAAGAATTCATCCTTCAGAATCATTGGAATTTGGAGCATTTTGAATTCAAAGTAACTGACCGGTTGGCCCCTTTTAACAGGTTGTTGCTCTCAACCCGAAGGTGATCTTTGTTGAGCTAGTGATGCAGATAATTCAACAGTACCCTTATCCTACCCACCCTTGGTTGATAATCCTGGTGTTGTATCACCGTCGAGAGTTTTAATAAAGATTAGGTTTAGGAGCGGCAAAAATTGAGAGCCTGGGCATTCACTTCGTTGGCATTGCCCTCCTATAAGACCTCTTTATCCAGCTCATGTGACAGTGACACGTCCTGGATGTGTGGAACTCGTCTCTTTTCATGGAATACGAAACGCCCTATTAGATCCCTGTACTGTAGACTACTGTTCCTCACACGAGTTGGTCTTCGGACGGTTGCTAATGCACAGCTATAAAATGTGTTCAGATATGATCTGTCTGGTTTTTACTAGTCTGTGGTAGTGGCTGGAGGGCCTAGGCCACTAACTGCTCTCTCTGAGCGGTATATTTGACTTTAAACATTTCTCTTTGTGTTTCAGTTAGCTTGAAGGTCTAGTTGTTAGCAGTCAGACCTGTATGTGGGTTAGTGGTGTAGTTTAGAGGGCTATTTCATCATGTCCGTTCCTTATGGGAGAATGACTCTGGGATCAGTTCTGAGTTGCATTGAGCACGTAGTCCACATGCGCGCACACACCATAAAGGTAGCGAGAGGCATGACTGGGTCACATGTGGTTGCTAAGCAGCCAGGGTTTAATGGGTGACCAGGCTGACTGACTTTAGGTCATTTGATTTGAGAGTTTAGTTTTCAACACAACAAGCCACAGTTCAGCCTCAATGAAAAGCCTTTGGATAGCCCTCTGGATAGCCCTCTGGATAGCCCTCTGGATAGCCCTCTGGATAGCCCTCTGGATAGCCCTCTGGATAGCCCTCTGGATAGCCCTCTGGATAGCCCTCTGGATAGCCCTCTATCCTCTAGATAACCCTCTGGATAGCCCTCTATCCTCTGGATAACCCTCTGGATAGCCCTCTATCCTCTGGATAACCCTCTGGATAGCCCTCTATCCTCAGGATAGCCCTCTGGATAGCCCTCTGGATAACCCTCTATCCTCTGGATAGCCCTCTGGATAGCCCTCTGGATAGCCCTCTATCCTCTGGATAACCCTCTGGATAGCCCTCTATCCTCTGGATAGCCCTCTGGATAGCCCTCTGGGCCCAGGGTCCAGGTGATCTGGTTTTGCAGGAGGGATAAAAAACACTGTCACTATTCAGGGGTCTGTTTTGTACAAACAATCTTTATTCAAAGGATCTAATCTGTAGGCATATATACATACATACATGCATGCATACATACATACATACATGCATACATACAGTTGGAAGTTTACATACACTTAGGATGGAGTCATTTAACATTCGTATTTCAACCACTCCACAAATTTCTTGTTAACAAACTATTGTTTTGGCAAGTCGGTTAGGACATCTACTTTGTGCATGACAAGTAATTTTTCCAACAATTGTTTACAGACATAATTTCACTTATAAGTCACTGTATCACATTTCCAGTGGATCAGAAGTTTTCATACACTAAGTTGACTGTCCCTTTAAACAGCTTGGAAAATTCCAGAAAATTATGTCATGGATTTAGATGCTTTTGATAGGCTAATTGACATCATTTGAGTCAATTGGAGGTGTACCTGTGGATGTATTTCAAGGCCTACCTTCAAAGTCCATGCCTCTTTACTTGACATCATGGGAAAATCAAAAGAAATCAGCCAAGACCTCAGAAGAAAATGGTAGATCTCTACAAGTCTGGTTCATCGTTGGGAGCAATTTCCAAACGCCTGAAGGTACCACGTTCATCTTTACAAGCAATAGTACGCAAGTATAAACACCATGGGACCAAGCAGCCGTCATACCGCTCAGGAAGGAGACGCGTTCTGTCTCCTAGAGATGAACGTACTTTGGTGCGAAAAGTGTAAATCAATCACAGAACAACAGTAAAGGACCTTGTGAAGATGCTGGAGGAAACAGGTACAAAAGTATCTTTATCCACAGTAAAACAAGTCTTATATCAACATAACATGAAAGGCTGCTCAGCAAGGAAGAAGCCACTGCTCCAAAACCACCATTAAAAAGCCAGACTACGGTTTACAACTGCACGTGGGGACAAAGATTGTACTTTTTGGAGAAATGTCTTCTGGTCTGATGAAACAAAAATAGAACTGTTTGGCCATAATGACCATCATTATGTTTGGAGGAAAAAGGGGGAGGCTTGCAAGCCAAAGAACACCATCCCAACCGTGAAGCACGTGGGTGGCAGCATCCCCATGTTGTGGGGGTGCTTTGCTGCAGGAGGGACTGGTGCGCTTCACAAAATAGATGGCATCATGAGGCAGGAAAATTGTGGATATATTGAAGCAACATCTCAAGACATCAGTCAGGAAGTTAAAGCTTGGTTACAAATGGGTCTTCCAAATGGACAATGACCCCAAGCATACTTCCAAAGTTGTGGCAAAATGACTTAAGGACAACAAAGTCAAGGTATTGGAGTGGCCATCACAAGCCCTGCCCTCAATCCTATAGAAAATGTGTGTGCAGAGCTGAAAAGGCGTGTGTGAGCAAGGAGGCCTACAAACCTGACTCAGTTACACCAGCTCTGTCAGGAGGAATTGGCCAAAATTCACCCAATTTATTGTGGGAAGCTTGTGGAAGGCTACCTGAAACGTTTGACCCAAGTTCAAAAATTTAAAGGCAATGCTACCAAATACTAATTGAGTGTATGTAATCTTCTGACCCATTGGGAATGTGATGAAAGAAATAAAAGCTGAAATAAATAATTTGCTCGACTATTATTCTGACATTTCACATTCTTAAAATAAAGTGGTGATCCTAACTGACCTAAAACAGGGATTTTTTACTAGGATTAAATTGAGTTTAAATGTATTTGTCTAAGGTGTATGTAAACTTCCGACTGTCACATATTCTGCATGTTTCTATAGAGCAAACAGATTAGGCCTGACTAAAAGTAAATCATGACCTTGTAAGGAGAGTCAGAGAGATACAGTATCTCTGCTGGGTTTAACACTTCTGCATCTGTGTTATATGTAGATTAGTTTCACACTTCTGTGATCAATGGCTCAGTTTACTCACTCAAATGCCATTTGTTGATCTTTCCTCAACTTGGGTGTGTCCCATGGGACAGACGGCAATGGTGCAACCACCATTAGACTTTTCTGCAGACACCACAGGCTAATATTAGAACAGACTAGGCTACCCAATAAATGGTGGTTCAAATGCTACCTGCTTTGCATGACCAAAATTGCATGTAAAGATGGACACCAAATCCCTTCCAGTCAGCAACACAACCATCTTCTGTTTGTCTGTGTATTTCTTCTTTTCCAGAACAACCATGTTGTTCGTAACGACAGCCTGTACAACAAAGCGTTTGTGGAGCAGTTTGAGGAGACTCCTCTGCTTGTGGCTGTTCTCACCTACGTGGGCTACGGGATCCTCACCATCTTCGGGTACCTGCGGGACTTCCTCCGGCATTGGGGCATGGAGAAGTGCCATGTGGCCAGAGAGAGGGAAGAGCAGAAGGTAAGAGATGCAGATGAGTTTTTCCTTGGAGGCTATTCACTTTTTTTCTGTTTAGCTCCTGTCTTGGATGCGCGTTTGTTCTCGCTGACAGATCTAGAATCGGATTACCCCGCCCCTGAATTATTTTTTTTAACCATTAAGGGTTTGGAGAAATAGCTGACCCTGTCAGTGGTTACTGGTTAGGGGCAACTTCTGTCTACCTAGTCCATTGTCATTCATTCATTGCTTCTACTTTAAAACGCCCCTCTAAAACCCCTCTCTAAAACGGTTTTATGATGTAGGCTATTACAGTGCTCATATTTACTCTGGTGCTGTGTGAATAGGGTGTGAAATATGCCTGAACTATACAGACGTGTAACATGGGAAGGTGTGAAACTGATTTCTCCAGACACATTCCACTACAGCTTTAGCGTTTTCGAAACCTGTTTTTTTGTAAACCGCAATGCTCAGTGCAACCGTTATGCGTTATGCCAAACCAGTTGTCCTGAAGCTGTGAAAGAGACACACCTATGCCTGTGGAATTTGCGTTGTCTATAAACACACTCTTTCTGGCTAGTGCACACCAAATGCTTTAATATTGAACAGTTAGGTCAAACGATTTCTTTGAAAGCTTGGGAGAAAGACATACCTGTGTGTTTGCATAAATTCAGACCGTGTTATTGATTCCAACAATGACTGACAAGTCTCTCTGTGTCTCTCTCTCTCTCTCTGTGTCTCTCTCTCTCTGTGTGACTCTCTCTCTGTCTCTCTCGCTCTCTTTCTCTGTGTCTCTGTCTGTGTGTTTTCTAGGACTTTGTTCCACTGTACCAGGACTTTGAGAACTTCTACACCCGGAATCTATACATGCGTATCCGTGACAACTGGAACAGGCCGATCTGCAGTGTTCCAGGAGCCAAGATGGACCTGTTGGAGAGGGCCTCCAAAGACTACAACTGGACCTTCCAGTGAGTGGCCCATCCTAACCATAATAACTCTAACAGGGCTTGTGTGCATGTGTAGCTACTAGACTATTGTATATGGTACTGTAGACTCTGGACCTACCCATGGACTATCATGGCTTTTACAGGGAGTAGATGGGTCTGTGTGAGAACGACCCATGTCATGGGTCTATCATGCCCCCTCTATCACCTACAGGTCATTGTCCTACTTACAATGATAAGAGAGGGAAGTCTATCTGGGGACGAACGTGATGTGTAGAAACCAACAGACAATATCTGTCACGTATCGTTGTGTGGTAAAACCTCATTCACTCTTTGCTAGGCAGGATATGCTGCTGTCACAACTGCATGTAAGTGTTAGGGAACCCGTCAAGAACAAGTTCAAAACAAAACCTGATATTATTGTCAACACGATAGCTACTCTTGCTGCTTGTCAAAACTCACAAGTACAGTATAAAAGAAACAGAAGCCTTCGTTTGGTGTGTTTAGCGTTATCAGCAGGTTTTAAAATACAGGACTTCACAGTGTAAGATCGGACCTCCTCCAACACAACTGTAGTTCTGTCTCGTCAGAGTTGCTATAAGTTGTCTTTCTACCCAGACACACAGGTAAGGTGGTGAAAGACGTGATCAACATGGGTTCATATAACTACCTGGGCTTTGCTGAGAACACTGGGAGGTGTGCCGACGCTGCCACAGAGTCGACCCACCACTATGGCGTTGGAGTGGGTAGCACCCGCTATGAGATGGGTAAGACATGGTTATAATCACCTTCTTGTTGGGGACAAGGGCCGTTTTGTTTTTAAACACTCATATCTCTGGACCGCAGGTAGAGCATGGTGCTTACAACGCCAGGATAGTGGGTTCGATTCCCGGTACTACCCGTACCAAAAATGTATGCACGCGTGACTGTTAAGTCGCTTGGATAAACATATCTTCTAAATGTCATATGTTATTTAAAAGGAAGCGCTGATACAAAACGTTGGTAAAATTTAAAACTGCAGACAACCTTCTGGGGACAAACTGGCTCACTCATTCTGTTGTTGGGCTTGGTTGTGCCGTCTACTTTGGTAGTTTTGCCATTTTTAAAGGAAACAAGGAAACAAAAGTCCTCTTGTCATGTATCCCACAATGACAGAGCACAGAATAGAAAGACATGTTGGACATTAACATTCTAGTCAAGTCGTCCTCCATGTGTTGTTTTTGTCAGGCCTTTGTTATGTGCAGGAAGCTGTTGTTCTGAGGTAGTGCATCTTTGTGTTGTTGTATTGTAGTATGACCTGGACAGTTGTATTGAGTTAAAAATGGATAGTGATGTTGATTTAGAGCGTCACTGTAACTGATATGGATACTAGTGAATGTTAGTACGTTTTGTATTGATGTCATGCACGCTTTATGGTGTCATGAACACTCGTTGAAGTAAGACATCATTTTTATTTACATGTTCCTGTTCCTGCTGTATCCAGGTAACCTGGATCTCCATGAGGAGTTGGAACAGCTGGTTGCTAGGTTCCTGGGGGTGGAGTCATCTATGGCGTTTGGGATGGGCTTTGCTACCAACTCCATGAACATTCCGGCTCTGGCTGGAAAGGTAGGGATAAAAATATATATTTCTCACATGCTTACGTCATTTAGAATCTGCTCTTATCCACAGAGACTTTAGGCCTAAAGTCAGTGCATTTAACTAACATATATAGGTAAGACAACCACATATCACAGTCGCATTTTGCATTACTGAAATCATTTTCAATACTTCCTAATCAAACACAATAGTGTACATATTTCTGCGTGCAAAAATGAGCACGGGACCGGAGCGAATTGTTTTTATTTTTTATTGGGAAGGGACAGGAAAGTTCCGGGGTTATGAAACGGTTGTGTGATCAGGAAAGACTGGACAGGAATGGTTTTGAGCTCCCGTGTCAACCTGTAGCACTGTCCTCTGTAGTGGCTTGTGGTTGGAGGCCAGGCAGTTGCCATACTAAGCAGTGATGCAGCCGGTCAAGACGCTCTCAGTGGTGCAGCTGTAGAACTTTGTGAGGATCTGAGGGCCCATGCTGAATCTTTTCAGCCTCATGAGGGGGAAAAAGCATTGTTGTTTCCTCTTCACGACTGGGTTGCTGTGTGGGGACCATAATATGTCCTTATTGATGTGGACATTGAGGAACTTGAAGCTCTCGACCTGCTCCACTACAGCCCTTTTGATTTAAATGAGGGCGTGCTCGGCCCTCCGTTTCCTGTCGTCCACGATCAGCGAATTTGTATTACTGACGTTGAGGGAGAGGTTGTTGTCCTGGCACCACACTGCCAGGTCTCTGACTTCCCTATAGGCTGTGTCATCGTCATTGGTGATCAGGCCAAACCACCGTCTTCTGCAAACTTAATGATGGTGTTGGAGTCATGCGCGGCCATGGGTGAACAGGGACTACAGACCCCTAAGGGCACCCCTAAGGGGCTCCGTGTTGAGGTTCCGCATGGCGGATGTTTTGTTGCCTACCCCCACCACCTGGGGGCAGCCGATCAGGAAGTTGGGAATCCAGTTGCAGAAGGAAGTGTTTAGTCTCAGGGTCCTTAACTTAGCGATGAGCTTTGAGGGCACTATGGTGTTGAATGCTGAGCTGTAGTCAATGAATAGCATTCTCACAGGTGTTCCTTTTGTCCAGGTGGGAAAGGGCAGTGTGGAGTTCAATAGAGATTGCATCATCTGTAGATTTGTTTGGGCGGTATGTGACTTGGAGTGGGTCCAGGGTTTCTGGGATGACGGTCCAGGGTTTCTGGGATGACGGTCCAGAGTTTCTGGGATGACGGTCCAGGGTTTCTGGGATGACGGTCCAGGGTTTCTGGTCCTGATCTTACTACATGTATTTCTCACTCCATGAACATTCCTGCTGGCTAGGTAGGAATCTCACCCTCTCTCTCACCCTCTCTCTCACCCTCTCTCTCACCCTCTCTCTCACCCTCTCTCTCACCCTCTGTGTCTCATCTCTGTTCTCTCTCTTTCTTATCTCTCTTATCTCGCTCTCGCTCTCACGTTCTGTAAGTCAATGAACTGAAGTAACCTCTCATTGATGTTAACCAGTTGAATGATAGGACAACATTTTGATTTCCACCTAAATAGACCCAAACGTAATAATTTCCCATGAGATGGCCATGAACAATAACTGGTAATGTAGCATAGTTTTAGAAAGATCTGGAACTCACCTTTCTGGTAAAAACATTTATATAAATTGCTGAGGTCTACTCACTTGAGGACACAAGCTCAAGTACATAGTATAAGTATTATGAAAATATGAAAAATCATATTTCTTTCCTATTCAACAAAAGTGTGGCTTGAAATAACAAATGCTTTAAATATTATAACAATGAAATTCTAAACAATTTCACCGTTCCTAGAACTGTAAAATAAATATGAACATACTTAGTGACCGTACAATATTGGCACCATTTCATATAACTGTTGACAGAGAATTTTCTCCTGAACGTCCTCTGAGCGGCGCAGAAACTCCATTCAATGTTTGCAGACTCGTTACAACTTCAGCTTTAAGCACAGTGATTTTGTCCGTCTCTGACCCAGACAAAGTGGTCTTGCTTCAATTCTACGAAATGATTTAGTTAAGAGGTAAATCCGGCTGAGCATATCACACAGAGATGAAACCACTATGGCTGGATTCGTTTGACTGTCACCGTTCATTTTCCTTCTCCCAAGCTCAGCTCACTCGCTCAGAGGAAGAGATAATTGATTCTTTGTCTGGATAGGCCAGAAAATGTGACACGTCACTCCTTATGCAAATGTAGGGTCTGAAACCTGACACTTGGAAATAGAGAGCAGACAACTGGGGCTTTTTGGCATTATAAGGCAAGGGACACTACGGCGTTCACAGGGCGCTTTCGACACCAACATGTCATTCGGGAATCAGTCCAGAACTGCTCAAAGTCCCCCATATGGGGGTTCACGCCGTTCCAAAATTCTCTAGTTTCCTCAGTGTGTTTTCAAAACATTGAGAAACAGGTCGTTAATCATCATGATGCCTGAAAGGCCTTGAGTTATTAGGATAGGAAGCTCACTCTCCGCCCCTCTCTCTCTCTCCGCCCCCCCCCTCTCTCTCCCCCCCCCCCCCCTCTCTCTCTCCCCCCCCTCTCTCTCCGCTCCTCTCTCCGCCCCCCTCTCTCTCCACCCCTACTCTCTCTGACTCATATAACCCTTTACTTCTCCTCCTCTAAGTTTTGTTTTGACAAAAAGTGAAGTAAAAGTCTCTGACTGGCAGGCGCGTGGTCGTCCTCGTGAAAGTAGTCAACACACTTCCTCTCGACAGACGCACACATTGAGGAGAGGCGAAGGACCATTCACATGTTCCTGATAGACTTCCTCCTCCTCGCCTCTTCTTCTTGGAAATTACATCGTTGCTTAATGCACTAATTCTGCTCAATCGTTCAATCACTAGATGATGGAATTGTGTAACTTGTCTTGTGGTAACTATACAATGGCTGTGGGGTGTCGTGGTGTGATGTCTGAGGTGTCATTGACTGTGACCCCCCTTCAGGGAAACTGTCCTGTATACCACTTTACTGTGTTAGGGTTTTTGTGTTGCGATGTAAATAAATGATATTATTTTGCTGTAATTCCAGGGTTGTTTGATCCTGAGTGATGAGTTAAACCATGCCTCTCTGGTGCTGGGCGCTCGGCTGTCTGGATCCATCATCAGAGTCTTCAAGCACAACAGTGAGTCATTTAGTGTTGTCAAAGACGACCCTGTTTGATCACCATCTATCTATTACCTCAGGCAGCTCTCTACAGTAAACTTACAGATCACAATGGGATGTAATCTGCTCCGTGCAATCAACACAACACTAAAGACCAACTGTCTCTCATTAGAAGCTCTAGTCTCTGTCTAGCTGTTTGTTTGTCTTTATATTAGTCTGAGCACATGTAAGCCACCGTCCATCTCCAGCCACCTCTACACCATCTACTGTTCCTCCCTATCCAGTTAGACGTGACTCTGTAGTTAGGTGTCAGTTAATAATATGGATATTTCGTGCCAGTGTTTGTTTTGTTTTCTCTCATTGCTCCTCCTGGCATTCTATTTTAGACTGACAAGACAGGGGAGATGTGACGCATAAACACATTTCTTCACTCGAAGACTTGCTGCCACTCAGTGTTAGCCAGCCATCTTGTTGTTGTCTTGCTTGGGATACAATGTCTAAACATTCAGGTACTTACGCTGCATTATTCAGACGCTTTTCTATGTTCTGTGTCTGTCTCTCTAGATATGGTGAGTCTAGAGAAGCTGTTGAGAGATGCCATAGTCCACGGCCAGCCCAGAACACGCAGGCCCTGGAAGAAGATCCTCATTCTGGTCGAAGGAATATACAGGTACTGTACCTTTTTTAAGAGGTATCATATGTACAGCTATCATCTGCATTTCTATTCTGAGTTTTCTTATTAAGCGTTCATTAATGAATTCCAATAAATAATGGAAATAACCCCAGCTGAATCAGACGCTCACAATACATTTTAGAAAGTCTCCCTGCAGGCTCGGCACGGCCTAGTCTCCCTGCAGGCTCGGCACGGCCTAGTCTCCCTGCAGGCTCGGCACGGCCTAGTCTCCCTGCAGGCTCGGCACGGCCTAGTCTCCCTGCAGGCTCGGCACGGCCTAGTCTCCCTGCAGGCTCGGCACGGCCTAGTCTCCCTGCAGGCTCGGCACGGCCTAGTCTCCCTGCAGGCTCGGCACGGCCTAGTCTCCCTGCAGGCTCGGCACGGCCTAGTCTCCCTGCAGGCTCGGCACGGCCTAGTCTCCCTGCAGGCTCGGCACGGCCTAGTCTCCCTGCAGGCTCGGCACGGCCTAGTCTCCCTGCAGGCTCGGCACGGCCTAGTCTCCCTGCAGGCTCGGCACGGCCTAGTCTCCCTGCAGGCTCGGCACGGCCTAGTCTCCCTGCAGGCTCGGCACGGCCTAGTCGTACAGTTAGGAAGTTTCTTTTAACTGGGTGTGGCAGGATGTTGACTGAATAATTTCCTAGTCTTTACATAGAAGTGGGCATAAATATAGTGCGACTTGAGTTGTTTGTCATGTACTTAGTGTAAAGGTCCACCAATCCGTTGTGATCAGTATGGATCTTGGTGAAGCTGCCTGTCCCTGATCAGTTCACTAAATGTGTCGTTAAAACGGTCTGACACACCCTGAGTGATCTAGAGAAACACACAGTCACTGACTTCTCACTGCAAATGAAGATCAAAAAGAAACATACACTGCTTACGTTGTTTTAGATTGCACATAGGGAGACGTTCACATGTCTTAGTACGGCGGTGTGGTCATTTTCCAGACACAACAGTTGATCCACAGAATATTTATAGTGTGTGTGCTGTGCGTACACGTTTGTGTGTGTGTGCTGTGTGTACACGTTAATGTCGTGTGTGTGCTGTGCGTACACGTTCATGTCCATGTATGTGTGTGTCTGTCTCTCCTCCCTCCACATCTCACCATTCTCCTCTCCATCTTCAGTATGGAGGGATCCATCGTGCGTCTGCCTGAGGTGATAGCCCTGAAGAAGCGCTACAAGGCCTTTCTCTACCTGGACGAGGCCCACAGCATCGGGGCACTAGGACCTCGCGGTGGAGGGGTGGTCGAGTACTTTGGTCTGGACCCCAAAGATGTTGACATCATGATGGGAACGTTCACTAAGAGCTTTGGTGCTGCTGGAGGGTATATCGGAGGAAAAAGGGTGAGTTGGCTGTCTGACAGAGGTTAAAGGTCAGGGGAGGTCATTATTGGAGTATTTACCAAGAGCTTTAGTGCTGCTGGAGGATAGGTCGGAGGACTAGGCCGCTGCTGGAGGATAGGTCGGAGGACTAGGCCGCTGCTGGAGGATAGATCGGAGGACTAGGCCGCTGCTGGAGGATAGATCGGAGGACTAGGCCGCTGCTGGAGGATAGATCGGAGGACTAGGCCGCTGCTGGAGGATAGATCGGAGGACTAGGCCGCTGCTGGAGGATAGATCGCAGGACTAGGCCGCTGCTGGAGGATAGATCGGAGGACTAGGCCGCTGCTGGAGGATAGATCGGAGGACTAGGCCGCTGCTGGAGGATAGATCGGAGGACTAGGCCGCTGCTGGAGGATAGATCGGAGGACTAGGCCGCTGCTGGAGGATAGATTGGAGGACTAGGCCGCTGCTGGAGGATAGATCGGAGGACTAGGCCGCTGCTGGAGGATAGATCGGAGGACTAGGCCGCTGCTGGAGGATAGATCGGAGGACTAGGCCGCTGCTGGAGGATAGATCGGAGGACTAGGCCGCTGCTGGAGGATAGATCGGAGGACTAGGCCGCTGCTGGAGGATAGATCGGAGGACTAGGCCGCTGCTGGAGGATAGATCGGAGGACTAGGCCGCTGCTGGAGGATAGATCGGAGGACTAGGCCGCTGCTGGAGGATAGATCGGAGGACTAGGCCGCTGCTGGAGGATAGATCGGAGGACTAGGCCGCTGCTGGAGGATAGATCGGAGGACTAGGCCGCTGCTGGAGGATAGCCAGCTCTCTCCGAAAGGCAGAAACTTGAGTGCCAGCTTTTTTCCTCATGTTCCCGTTCCATTAAGTGAATGAATACTAGACTAGGAAGTATGGCTAAGCAACGCCAAAAGATCTGCGATCAGGAGAAATGTTCTTGGCGGGGTGCCAAGACCTCTGAAGCAGCACTCAGTGCTGGAAACACCAAAACATTCAGTTACAACAGAGCTAGGTGCAGGGGTCCCTCCCTTCTAACACTGAAACTGCCTTGGGTGTTCCTACACAGATAATCGCCACTGACATGAGTCATGACATGTATATTATGAGTCGAAGCCTTTGTTTTCAGGGCTGGTTACTGATACAGTTTACTGAAAAAGTTTTGGTGTGGTGGTTTCGTCATCAACAGGACAAGCCGGTTTCATCATTGCCCAATGAGACATTTCCCACAGTGAAACCAGACTTCCATGGCTCAGTTGGAGCACGTTTGATTTCTGAATAGATCCCATACTGTCTACATGAGAATGACAATGGCCTCTTCTCTTCCCCCATAGGAGTTGATAGACTACCTGCGGTCCCACTCCCACAGTGCTATCTACGCCACCTCCATGTCTCCTCCTGTGTCCCAACAGATCATCACTTCTATGAAGATTATCATGGGGGAGGACGGTACCACTCTGGGTGAGTTTACACAGCCAGCCTCCATCAGCTGGGAGGAAACACACTGTGTAGCTGAAATAGAACTAGTTAGTATCCCAAATCCTGCAATCAGTAACACTTTACCCCTGTTTTATATGTATACTGAACAAAAATATAAACGCAACATGTAAAGTCTTGGTCCCATGTTTCATGAGTTGAAATAAAAGATCCCAGAAATGTTCCATACGCACAAAAAGCTTATTTCGCTCAAATTTTGTGGACACATTTGTTTACATCCCTGTTAGTGAGCATTTCTCCTTTGCCAAGATAATCCATCCACCTGACAGGTGTGGCATATCAAGAAGCTGATTAAACAGCATGATCATTACACAGGTGCACCTTGTGCTGGGGACAATAAAAGCCCACTCTAAAATGTGCTGTTTAGTCACTCAACACAATGTCACAGATGTCTCAGGTTTTGAGGGAGTTTGCAATTGGCATGCTGACTGCAGGAATGTCCACCAGAGCTGTTTCCAGATAATTTGATGTTCATTTCTCCACCATAAGCCTCCTCCAACTTCATTTTCTGAGAATTTGTCAGTACGTACAACCGACCTCAAAGCCGCAGACCACGTGTAATCACGCCAGCCCAGGACCTCAACATCCGGCTTCTTCACCTGAGGCATCGTCAGGGAGGTGTGGTGCGGAGTATTTCTGTCTGAAATAAAACCCTTTTGTGGGGAAAAACTCATTCTGATTGGCTGGGCCTGGCTCCACAGTGGGTGGGCCTGTCTCCCAAGTGGGTGTGGCCTATGCCCTCCCAGGCTTCCCCGTGGCTGTACCCCTGCCCAGTCATGTGAAATCCATAGATTATGGCCAAATGAATGTATTTCAATTCACTGATTTCCTTAAATGATCTCTAAATCAGAAAAATATTTGAAAATGTTGCATTTATATTTTGGTTCAGTATACTGTGTATTCAGACCCCTTGACTTTTTCCACATTTTGTTACATTACAGCCTTATTCTAAAACGGATTTAAAAATAAATCCTCATCAATCAACACACAATCCCCCGAAATGACAAAGCGAAAACAGTTTATTAAAAATCAACAGAAATACCTTTACACAAGTATTCAGACCCTTTGCTATGAGACTCAATTGAGCTCAGGTGAATCCTGTTTCCACTGATCATCCATGAGACGTTTCTACAACTTGATTGGAGTCCATCTGTGGTAAATTCAATTGATTGGCCATGATTTGAAAAGTCACACACCTGTCTATATAAGGTCCCACAGTTGACAGCCAATGTCAGAGTAAAAACCAATCCATGATTGTGTTGAGGCACAGTTCTGCGGAAGGGTACCAAAAAATGTCTGCAGCATTGAAGGTCCCCAAGAACACAGTGGCCTCCATCATTCTTAAATGGATGAAGTTTGGAACCACCAAGACTTTTCCTAGAGCTGGCTGCCCGGCCTAACTGAGCAATTGGGAGAAGGGCCTTGGTCCGGGAGGTGACCAAGAACCCAGTGGTCACTCTAACAGAGCTCCAGAGTTCCTCTGTGGAGATGTGAGAACCTTCCAGAAGGACAACCATCTCTGCAGCACTGCACCAATCAGGCCTTTATGGTTGAATGGCCAGAGGGAAGCCACTCCTCACTAAAAGGCACATGACAGCCCCTTGCCGTTTGCCAATTGTGATCTAAAGACTCTCAGACCATGAGAAACAAGATTCTCTGGTCTGATGAAACATTTACATTACATTTACATTTAAGTCATTTAGCAGACGCTCTTATCCAGAGCGACTTACAAATTGGTGCATTCACCTTATGACATCCAGTGGAACAGCCACTTTACAATAGTGCATCTAAATCTTTTAAGGGGGGGGGGGGGGGTCAGAAGGATTGCTTTATCCTATCCTAGGTATTCCTTAAAGAGGTGGGGTTTCAGGTGTCTCCGGAAGGTGGTGATTGACTCCGCTGTCCTGGCGTCGTGAGGGAGTTTGTTCCACCATTGGGGTGCCAGAGCAGCGAACAGTTTTGACTGGGCTGAGCGGGAACTGTACTTCCTCAGTGGTAGGGAGGCGAGCAGGCCAGAGGTGGATGAACGCAGTGCCCTTGTTTGGGTGTAGGGCCTGATCAGAGCCTGAAGGTACTGAGGTGCCGTTCCCCTCACAGCTCCGTAGGCAAGCACCATGGTCTTGTAGCGGATGCGAGCTTCAACTGGAAGCCAGTGGAGAGAGCGGAGGAGCGGGGTGACGTGAGAGAACTTGGGAAGGTTGAACACCAGACGGGCTGCGGCGTTCTGGATGAGTTGTAGGGGTTTAATGGCACAGGCAGGGAGCCCAGCCAACAGCGAGTTGCAGTAATCCAGACGGGAGATGACAAGTGCCTGGATTAGGACCTGCGCCGCTTCCTGTGTGAGGCAGGGTCGTACTCTGCGGATGTTGTAGAGCATGAACCTACAGGAACGGGCCACCGCCTTGATGTTAGTTGAGAACGACAGGGTGTTGTCCAGGATCACGCCAAGGTTCTTAGCGCTCTGGGAGGAGGACACAATGGAGTTGTCAACCGTGATGGCGAGATCATGGAACGGGCAGTCCTTCCCCGGGAGGAAGAGCAGCTCCGTCTTGCCGAGGTTCAGCTTGAGGTGGTGATCCGTCATCCACACTGATATGTCTGCCAGACATGCAGAGATGCGATTCGCCACCTGGTCATCAGAAGGGGGAAAGGAGAAGATTAATTGTGTGTCGTCTGCATAGCAATGATAGGAGAGACCATGTGAGGTTATGACAGAGCCAAGTGACTTGGTGTATAGCGAGAATAGGAGAGGGCCTAGAACAGAGCCCTGGGGGACACCAGTGGTGAGAGCGCGTGGTGAGGAGACAGATTCTCGCCACGCCACCTGGTAGGAGCGACCTGTCAGGTAGGACGCAATCCAAGCGTGGGCCGCGCCGGAGATGCCCAACTCGGAGAGGGTGGAGAGGAGGATCTGATGGTTCACAGTATCAAAGGCAGCCGATAGGTCTAGAAGGATGAGAGCAGAGGAGAGAGAGTTAGCTTTAGCAGTGCGGAGCGCCTCCGTGACACAGAGAAGAGCAGTCTCAGTTGAATGACTAGTCTTGAAACCTGACTGATTTGGATCAAGAAGGTCATTCTGAGAGAGATAGCAGGAGAGCTGGCCAAGGACGGCACGTTCAAGAGTTTTGGAGAGAAAAGAAAGAAGGGATACTGGTCTGTAGTTGTTGACATCAGAGGGATCGAGTGTAGGTTTTTTCAGAAGGGGTGCAACTCTCGCTCTCTTGAAGACGGAAGGGACGTAGCCAGCGGTCAAGGATGAGTTGATGAGCGAGGTGAGGTAAGGGAGAAGGTCTCCGGAAATGGTCTGGAGAAGAGAGGAGGGGATAGGGTCAAGCGGGCAGGTTGTTGGGCGGCCGGCCGTCACAAGACGCGAGATTTCATCTGGAGAGAGAGGGGAGAAAGAGGTCAGAGCACAGGGTAGGGCAGTGTGAGCAGAACCAGCGGTGTCGTTTGACTTAGCAAACGAGGATCGGATGTCGTCGACCTTCTTTTCAAAATGGTTGACGAAGTCATCTGCAGAGAGGGAGGAGGGGGGAGGAGGATTCAGGAGGGAGGAGAAGGTGGCAAAGAGCTTCCTAGGGTTAGAGGCAGATGCTTGGAATTTAGAGTGGTAGAAAGTGGCTTTAGCAGCAGAGACAGAAGAGGAAAATGTAGAGAGGAGGGAGTGAAAGGATGCCAGGTCCGCAGGGAGGCGAGTTTTCCTCCATTTCCGCTCGGCTGCCCGGAGCCCTGTTCTGTGAGCTCGCAATGAGTCGTCGAGCCACGGAGCGGGAGGGGAGGACCGAGCCGGCCTGGAGGATAGGGGACATAGAGAGTCAAAGGATGCAGAAAGGGAGGAGAGGAGGGTTGAGGAGGCAGAATCAGGAGATAGGTTGGAGAAGGTTTGAGCAGAGGGAAGAGATGATAGGATGGAAGAGGAGAGAGTAGCGGGGGAGAGAGAGCGAAGGTTGGGACGGCGCGATACCATCCGAGTAGGGGCAGTGTGGGAAGTGTTGGATGAGAGCGAGAGGGAAAAGGATACAAGGTAGTGGTCGGAGACTTGGAGGGGAGTTGCAATGAGGTTAGTGGAAGAACAGCATCTAGTAAAGATGAGGTCAAGCGTATTGCCTGCCTTGTGAGTAGGGGGGGAAGGTGAGAGGGTGAGGTCAAAAGAGGAGAGGAGTGGAAAGAAGGAGGCAGAGAGGAATGAGTCAAAGGTAGACGTGGGGAGGTTAAAGTCACCCAGAACTGTGAGAGGTGAGCCGTCCTCGGGAAAGGAGCTTATCAAGGCATCAAGCTCATTGATGAACTCTCCGAGGGAACCTGGAGGGCGATAAATGATAAGGATGTTAAGCTTGAAAGGGCTGGTAACTGTGACAGCATGGAATTCAAAGGAGGCGATAGACAGATGGGTAAGGGGAGAAAGAGAGAATGACCACTTGGGAGAGATGAGGATCCCGGTGCCACCACCCCGCTGACCAGAAGCTCTCGGGGTGTGCGAGAACACGTGGGCAGACGAAGAGAGAGCAGTAGGAGTAGCAGTGTTATCTGTGGTGATCCATGTTTCCGTCAGTGCCAAGAAGTCGAGGGACTGGAGGGAAGCATAGGCTGAGATGAACTCTGCCTTGTTGGCCGCAGATCGGCAGTTCCAGAGGCTACCGGAGACCTGGAACTCCACGTGGGTCGTGCGGGCTGGGACCACCAGGTTAGGGTGGCCGCGGCCACGCGGTGTGAAGCGTTTGTATGGTCTGTGCAGAGAGGAGAGAACAGGGATAGACAGACACATAGTTGACAGGCTACAGAAGAGGCTACGCTAATGCAAAGGAGATTGGAATGACAAGTGGACTACACGTCTCGAATGTTCAGAAAGTTAAGCTTACGTTGCAAAAATCTTATTGACTAAAATGATTAAAATGATACAGTACTGCTGAAGTAGGCTGGCTAGCAGTGGCTGCGTTGTTGACTTTGTTTGAAAGTGTAGCTGGCTAGGTAACCTCGATAGCTGGCTAGGTAACCTCGGTAACTGGCCAGATAATTAGTCTAACTACACAATTGTCCTAGATACAAGGACAGCAAAGACAACTATGTAGCTAGCTAACACTAGCTAGCTAACACTACACTAGTCAAATCGTTCCGTTGTAATGTAATAGTTTCTACAGTGCTGCTATTCGGTAGAAGTTGGCTAGCTAGCAGTGTTAGCAGTGTTAGCAGTGTTGACTAGCAGTATTGACTAGGTAGGGGAACGGCAGCGCGGCGGACGAAAATAGCTGGCTAGCTAACCGAAAATTACTCTAGACTCCACAGTTATCTTAGATACAAGGACAGCAAAGACAACTGTGTAGCTAGCTAACACTACACTAATCAAGTCGTTCCGTTGTTCCGTTGAATGTAATAGATTCTACAGTGCTGCTATTCGGTGGCTAGCTGGCTAGCTAGCAGTGTTGATTACGTTACGTTACGTTAAAAGGACGAAAATAGCTGGCTAGCTAACCTAGAAAATCGCTCTAAACTACACAATTATCTTTGATACAAAGACGGCTATGTAGCTAGCTAAGATCAAACAAATCAAACCGTTGTACTGTAATGAAATGAAGTGAAATGTGATACTACCTGTCGGAGCGAAGTGGAATGCGACCGGGTTGTTGAATGCGGAAGCTATTTTTGAAACCAAGATTAAACTCTTTGGCCTGAATGCCAAGCGTCATGTCTGGAGGAAACCTGGCACCATCCCTACGGTGAAGCATGGTGGTGGCAGCATCTTGCTGTGGGGATATTTTTCAGTGGCAGGGACTGGGAGACCAGTCAGGATCGAGGATCAAGGGAAAGATGAACAGAGAAAAGTACAGAGATCCTTGATGAAAACCTGCTCCAGAGTGCTCAGGACTTCAGACGGGGGAAGGTTCACCTTCCAACAGGACAACAACCCTAAGCACACAGCAAGGCAATGCAGGAGTGGCTCCGGGACAAGTCTCTGAATGTCCTTGAGTGGCCCAGCCAGAGTCCAGACTTGAACCCGATCGAAGATCTCTGTAGAGACCTGAAAATATCTGTACAGCAACGCTCCCTATCCAACCTGACAGAGCTTGAGAGGATCTGCAGAGAGGAATAGGATGAACCTCCCAAATACAGGTGTGCTCCGGAACTCGAGGCTGTAATCGCTGCCAATAGTGCTTCAACAAAGTACTGAGTAAATAGTCTGAATACCCTTGTAAATGTGTAAATTTTTTGAATACCCTTGTAAATTTACATTTTTTATTTATAATAAATTAGCAAAAATGTCAATCTGTTTTTGCTTTGTCATTATGGGGTATTGTGTGTAGATTGATGGGGGAGGGGGGCAATTTAATCCATTTTAGAACGTAACAAAATGTGGAAAAAGTCAAGGGGTCTGAATACTTTCCGAATGCACTGTATCAACCTCAACTACTCCCGAACATTAACTACGGTATTGGCACTGACCCTGTAAAACCTGAAAAACCTGATTCCATCATCAATACTTAATCATCAGGAGTTGAATCTGGTCCAAAGGGTTGATGATGACGGCAATACAAAAGGTTTTCACTTGCGTTAGGCGGTGCCTGGTACCGCACAGTGTCATTACCACCAGTAACCACAAGGTGGAAGTACAGACCTGGAAAGCATTACTGACTTCTGACTAAATTCATTGATTCTTGCTCACAGAAAAACTGAAGGAAAAACAGTTTGCATTGATTAAAAAATATGCACTTAAAATACAATTAGCTGTGTGTGGATTCTTCCAAACTAAAACTTAACACGAATATAAAATCCAATAGCTGTTGAGTCCTGGTTGAACTGTACTTAAAAACTAGTGAAAGTTGGGTCTCCTGTCTGGTCCATCTGTAGAACACAATCTCCTCTCTTCAACCTGAGTGCTGTCATCAGGTGCAGTGGAGTTGACGGTCACTCCTACACACACTGTACAGCAAACATCTGGAACCAGCTCAGCCCATCCAGAGTGTATCTATCCCCCTCTCGGTAGCACCAGGCTGGGTTAAAACATCCAGTTGGTCCCCTGCTTCCCTCAGGGCTCTGAGTGATTTGAAGCCTGTGAACTGGTAGTATGGACTTTCCCCACATGGCTTCATGGCTTTCAGATGTCTGTCTGTCTGAGCTCCAGTGTGTGTGTGTGTGGCTTCCAGCTGTGTACAAAGCGACATGCCACTGTGGATTAGAGTTCTCTCAGGAGTTCACTATGCTCCACACACACACACACACACACACACACACACACAGCCTAAACCCAGCGAGGGTCCGGGTCACTCCAGGATTATGTTATTCTGACAGGGAGGTTCCTCCTGTTCCTACCTAGATAGTTGCAAATAACCACAGATCTCGGATCAGATTACCCTATAGTCAACCTTAACAGTAACCACTGGAGGATGAAAACATATCTGATCCTGTATCAGCGGATAGGGACAAAGTACAGAACTGATATCTCTGCACCACTATCTCAATGGTCCAGACCAGTCTCTGACTGACACAAAGACATGGAAATGGCTGATCCCACAGTGATAGTTTTCTCAGGAAAGAGGAACGTTGGCAGTTTTATTGTTCAAAGCCTCATATGTGTTTGAAATTCAAGCCTTTGAAGTTACTGCCATGGCTAGGTCGCTAGGAGGGGTAGTGAGGCTAGATCGCTAGGAGGGGTAGTGAGGCTAGGTCGCTAGGAGGGGTAGTGGGGCTAGGTCGCTAGGAGGGGTAGTGAGGCTAGGTCGCTAGGAGGGGTAGTGAGGCTAGGTCGCTAGGAGGGGTAGTGAGGCTAGGTCGCTAGGAGGGGTAGTGAGGCTAGGTCGCTAGGAGGGGTAGTGAGGCTAGGTCGCTAGGAGGGGTAGTGAGGCTAGGTCGCTAGGAGGGGTAGTGAGGCTAGGTCGCTAGGAGGGGTAGTGAGGCTAGGTCACTAGGAGGGGTAGTGAGGCTAGGTCACTAGGAGGGGTAGTGAGGCTAGGTGGCTAGGAGGGGTAGTGAGGCTAGGAGGGGTAGTGAGGCTAGGAGGGGTAGTGAGGCTAGGAGGGGTAGTGAGGCTAGGAGGGGTAGTGAGGCTAGGAGGGGTAGTGAGGCTAGGAGGGGTAGTGAGGCTAGGAGGGGTAGTGAGGCTAGGAGGGGTAGTGAGGCTAGGAGGGGTAGTGAGGCTAGGAGGGGTAGTGAGGCTAGGAGGGGTAGTGAGGCTAGGTCGCTAGGAGGGGTAGTGAGGCTAGGTCGCTAGGAGGGGTAGTGAGGCTGAATGTTTTGGCCATAGTGTTGAGTGCCAGAATGACTGACTGGGTTTCACATCTCGGGGAACTAACACGAGTCTTCAGATCTCAGCCAAGGTTACCCATCATACTCTCCATTACACAACCAGAATGACTTTCTCTGGTTTGTAGCTCAAATCAATTGTCTGCATAGGACAGACAACTAAAATGCATATTTCATATCTGGATGGGACGGGGAACAGTCAGGACATCAATTTAAAAGGAATGTGAAACAAGTAGAAAGCAATCCCTCCTGAGAATATCCCCCCCCTTTTTTTTCAGCTTATATGACTCTTCAGTTCTCGCAGAATGGTTTTGAATTCCTGGGCTCAAGAAAATAATGTCTGTGTGAATTGAATATCAGACTTGCTGTGTCTTGGATATCTTTAAAGCTGTATGTTTCTGTCTCTCAAAATGAAATGTCAGATGCTGGTTTGGAGCTCTTTCTCATGTCGCTGAAGTCACAGCAACACCTGTACCCACGACCCAGGCCTAGTGAACAGGCAGGAACTAGGGTCTAAGCCTGTACCCACGACCCAGGCCTAGTGAACAGGCAGGAACTAGGGTCTAAGCCTGTACCCACGACCCAGGCCTAGTGAACAGGCAGGAACTAGGGTCTAAGCCTGTACCCACGACCCAGGCCTAGTGAACAGGCAGGAACTAGGGTCTAAGCCTGTACCCACGACCCAGGCCTAGTGAACAGGCAGGAACTAGGGTCTAAGCCTGTACCCACGACCCAGGCCTAGTGAACAGGCAGGAACTAGGGTCTAAGCCTGTACCCACGACCCAGGCCTAGTGAACAGGCAGGAACTAGGGTCTAAGCCTGTACCCACGACCCAGGCCTAGTGAACAGGCAGGAACTAGGGTCTAAGCCTGTACCCACGACCCAGGCCTAGTGAACAGGCAGGAACTAGGGTCTAAGCCTGTACCCACGACCCAGGCCTAGTGAACAGGCAGGAACTAGGGTCTAAGCCTGTACCCACGACCCAGGCCTAGTGAACAGGCAGGAACTAGGGTCTAAGCCTGTACCCACGACCCAGGCCTAGTGAACAGGCAGGAACTAGGGTCTAAGCCTGTACCCACGACCCAGGCCTAGTGAACAGGCAGGAACTAGGGTCTAAGCCTGTACCCACGACCCAGGCCTGGTGAACAGGCAGGAACTAGGGTCTAAGCCTGTACCCACGACCCAGGCCTGGTGAACAGGCAGGAACTAGGGTCTAAGCCTGTACCCACGACCCAGGCCTAGTGAACAGGCAGGAACTAGGGTCTAAGCCTGTACCCACGACACAGGCCTAGTGAACAGGCAGGAACTAGGGTCTAAGCCTGTACCCAGGCCTAGTGAACAGGCAGGAACTAGGGTCTAAGCCTGTACCCAGGCCTAGTGAACAGGCAGGAACTAGGGTCTAAGGCCTAAGAGAGGTCGCGTGCCAGCCAGCCTGTTTCTGCTCTCTTGCCAGCTCCTCATGGGATTGACAATGGAGTAGGAGCAAACTAAAACCCATCAGGCGACAAGGGAGGGTCTGGAATAGAGGGTGTGAGCAACAGTCCTTTTTAAAGGGGTGTGGTTTACCTGTTTAATTGTATTACTGGTTAATGGTTGTAATTACTAATGGTTTAACAGGTTTACTAATGGGTTTACGGGATAATGGATTAAATAGAGAATGGTTTCATTGTGTTTTCAGGTGAGGTCCGTCTGAGGCAGCTGTCAGAGAACACTACGTACTTCAGGAGGAAACTCAGAGAGATGGGCTTTATCATCTATGGCAACGATGACTCTCCTGTCGTACCCATGATGCTCTACATGCCCGCCAAGATAGGGTAGGTCTGGTAACAGCCTGTTAGAGATTTTTACCAGAACACAAACAAAACACCAAGAGGGGGTAGGTTTTATCAGTCCGCCGCGTAACATCTTGGTCAACACAGTTTTAGAGTAAATAACCACGGTGAACATGATTGTTTCTGTTCACTTTTCTCTGACACGATCAACATGGCATTCCTCAGTCAGTCACAGAATAAGCAGATTGGTCACATGGTCTCTAACCCCGCTCTCTGATTGGTTTTCTCTCAGGGCGTTCGGTAGGGAGATGTTGAAGAGGAACATTGGGACGGTGGTGGTTGGCTTTCCAGCCACGCCCATCATCGAGTCCAGGGCCAGGTTCTGTGTGTCTGCTGCCCACACCAGAGATATATTGGACACGGTGAGTCAACCAATCACGGACTAGAGTCAAAGGACTCCTCCCCCTCCCCATGGCGTCATCTCTATCTGCATCTTGCTGGTTCTTTTGTCTGTCTCTCATTCAATAGGATATTTTGTCTGTCTGTCTCACTCAATAGGGTTTGTGTTCATCACTAGTTATATTCTATTCAACTCTCTGATGTTAGTATAGGATGGAAGGAGAAGAAACTGCATTTGAGTATTGAGATGCACCTCAAGTATCTGTGGTCCTAGAATTGGGTCCAGTTCAATTGATGGGAATGTTTATGGTTGGTAAGTTGTATATCAATGGTTAGAAAGACTATTTCTGCCTTGAGACAACAGCATCATCCTTTTAATGGCTGAAAGAATCCCTCCACATCTCTTCAAAGCAGTGGGACTGACTGACTGACACTTTCCCAGTAGTGAGTTAGTCAAGTCTGGCTTCTGACTTTCATGGCTGATGTGCTGCAGGTGTGAAGGACAGGAAATATGTGATTTATTAGAGAGGGTGAGAGGGTTCAGAATATATGTTTCTTTCAAATACTTCAACTGGCCTCAATAGAGCTTACCTGGCGCAATGGAACCAACAATCGTCCCATAATTACCAACTCCACCCGTCTGGTACACCCAGGCAGGTTCAGTCATATGTACCACATGTTTTGGGAGAACAGCTATTATTTGAACCCAGGTGTGGGTGGGAGTGACTTGGAAGGACGACAACACAGGCCATTACTATGGTGGAGCAGCGAGCTCAGACACTTCTATTTAGGAGTGTTGTCTGTCCAAGAGCTCAGACACTTCTATTTAGGAGTGTTGTCTGTCCAAGAGCTCAGACACTTCTATTTAGGAGTGTTGTCTGTCCAAGAACAGTCCATCTTTTTGATGAGTGGGTCATCACTGTTTTTAATAGTCCGCTTCACTTGTTGAAATGTATGAAGATACTTTTTACTCTCTTTACTCTCTTTACTAAGTTCAGAGAAGGTATGGAAAAAAGAAAGTAGAGAGAGATAGATTGTTTCCAGGTGGGTTGCGGACCGATGGTATTACAGGACAGATAAAGTCTCCTGAGGTAAGTGGTGTAGTTTTAGCTCGGGTTGTGTATTCTTTGTTCACCCTTATGCAAATGGCCCCCATTTCTCTTCACTAACAATTTAATCAGGTGAATTTCAGGGTTCAGCAACCCTCACCATGCTGTAAGAAACACACCTCCCCCATCTCAATCTCCTGGATCAGCAGGAAGTACTCCTGGTTCTAATGTTCAACATGCTGCTGTTGATCTTGATGTTGTATAGCTTTTCATTTCTCCACAGTAGAGGATCCTGCTTCTGAGACCAAATAGAATCCATCCAGCTCTCTCTCATACTGTTGTTGATGTTGAGTAGCTTTTCATCATTCCACTTGTTGTTACATCTTCTCTCCTGTCTTCCCCAGGCGTTGGAGGCCATCAGTGAGGTAGGAGATGTATTACAGCTGAAGTATTCTCGACACCAGAGACATCATCTCCCCTCCTCCCTGGGTTCATGGTCCTCTGAGGAGAGTCTGCTCCAGGAACCCAGCCACGTCAAGCCTTCTGTCATGTAACTAACTGAAACGCCTACACTGATGTAGGGTCAAGTTGCCTCTAGATGCTGATCTTGTGTCAGTTTAGTATTTTTCCACACTAATAGTTAATGTTAGGATTGGGGGATGGAAAGCTGATCCTAGATCTGTACCTAAGTGGAACTTCACCAGGTCTGAAAAGTCACCATGGTCCTCATGTGTCCGTAGGGTTTTCTTAATGCATCTTAACTTATTGTGACTTAATTTTTTTTGAGTTTGTACCTTAACGTTGAGTCTTAAATATGTCTGTGTGCATTATGGGGTCTTCCAATGCAATAATAACAAGATTACATTGACATTGTAGTAATTTAGCAGACTTTTCCAGAGCCACTCAGAGCATCTTGCTCAACGGCACATTGACAGCTTTTTCACTGATTCGGCTCTGGGATTCGAACCTTTAGCTTACAGACCCAACACTTTAAACCACTAGGCTGCCTGCTGCGTTTCCTAAAGGTATTTTCAGCTTTTAAGATAGGAGGGAGTAATCAAGGGGTCTGAAACCTGGAACGTTTTAATATTAAAATATACAGTACCACTTGTTTGGTTATACCAATGGTTGGTTACTGGCAGGAGTTATGTAACAGACAAAGTAAATGAATAATATCTATCATTCCTTACATTAGTAGAGCACTGTTGATATGGGTAAAATACCCCTCCCCACCTAAATATAGGCCTTCATATCACATGGGGTACATCAAGTGTCAACCTTATTTTTTTATTTAATTTAACTTAAACCTTTCCACTTTAATCTGTGTTTTATACTTGAATATTGTCACTGGGTCCTTTCTCTAACCAAATCTATGTATTGTACATTATCTACTGTTTATACTGTAAATTAACATGTGAAATCTTCTTTGACTTAACATCGTAGCTAGTCACCAATCACAGAGCTGCTTTCCATGAGTAGTCCTAGCTCTCTCTCTAATCTACCTATCACACCTGGCTCATGTTCATTAGGGCACATCTCAGCCAAAACAAGCAATTTCTTATTGGACAAGCCCTGGTAGTCCCTCCCAGTTTCAGTTAGTTTTGTTCCATTTTGTGCCTAATGAACACGACCTTGTTCCAAAAAGATCCGTTGTGATATTTAGAATAGTAGGGGGAATCCCTTTGTAGAGCTGACATGTTGTGAATCATCTTTTTCAGCCTTTAATATTTAGTGTTCTTTACACCTGTACTGGAATAACTTGAACTCATATGTCTTAAACGTTTTGAACAGCTCTAGAGTCTTTAACAGAGCCATAGCTGGAGATTCTCTAATACTGCTATAGGATGAATAAGAGCCAGGTCGTGTTGTGTGTTTCTTTAGGATCGGTTTCCTGGAATAAAAGAAAATATATATATATATTTCAATGGAGATTCTTGCCTTCATCTGTGTCCGGGAAACTGACCGTTACTGAAGAGACATGTCATGTGAATATCGAACTGTATATCTGAACCGAAGTGCTTAGTTTATTATTAAACAATCCAGCGCTGATGTCTTCTTCCTGAACAATGACACGCTGGGTGTAATGTAACCACACTGTCTATCTGTATGTATGACGATGCTGCATCCTAACCATGCTTGTCTGATGTACAGATATGTCCTTATTCGGAAAACACTTCCTATGGATACCCTCTTTGTAAGCTATTATAAGTGCATCCATAATGCCTTATGAGCTATGTATAATGCATTATAATGCACAAAATAGGTTTAATACAGGAAGTGTTACCCCTTTGTTTATTTATTGCAAATTCCCTATAGTATTTCAATCTGCCTTGTTTTGGGGAAGATGTTTCTAATGTAGTATCTCTGTGGGTTGCAGCTCTAAGTTCTACAGCGGTTCTTCTAAATTCCATTTACAGTCAGCCATTTCAGGAAGTCAAATTTTATGGAATTTCAGTTTGGAATTTTTTTATGGAAATTCAGAAAACGATTAGAATTTACCTAGTGAATTGACTTGATTTGTAAAGGGATTGACCCCCAACCCTGTTCCAGAGGAACTATGTACGCGCGTTTTAATAACCGACAACATGTCTTCAGTGCTAATACTACTGACGTGCATTATAAATACACAGATGATGTAGCCTCACTGTAACGACAGGCGTTGCGGCTGGCTAACGACTGCTTGGTTTGAAGGAAGCGTATTTTTACCGCCGACTGTCTCTCACAATGATTCTTCTTATCTGATATGGCATTCCAGAATTAGCTGATTTTTGTTTTGGCTGGCTTGTATATTTCTTTTGTGTAAATTATATATTTGATTTTCCATGGGTCAACCTATGGGTCATTTCAAGTGTAATATTGTGATTAGTCAAATATCCGGTTTGTAGTTGAGGTGTGTGAGTGTAGAAATGTATCGAACAGAGCTGAGGCTGAGACTGTGATCATTCCACCACTACAAGCTCCTTTTAAACTATCTGTGACATTTTAAAGTGTCTAGAATTTGTTCAGCAGTAAAACTGAAACCTAGTTGATTCTGCATTGTATTTAGTTCAAGCTGGGTGGGCCCATGTAGTGTCTCTTGGTCCCGAATGGCACTCTTTTTCCTATAGTGTACTACTTTTAACCAGAGCCTTAGTCAAAAGTAGTGCATTATATAGGCAATGGGGCACAATTTGGGATGCCTGCTCCGTATCCTGTTCCCATCTCTATTGAGACAGGATGTGATTGCTCATATCCAGCAACATGATCTCAGGAGAGCTGTTTACATTTCTACAAAGCAAATAACATTTAGCCTCAGATTTAATTCATCACTGGCCCGTTTTTTAAAGTAAATGTGTTTTTAAAATGAAAAGATTAAAAAGTCCTTTGATGTAAAATGACATTGTTTAACCAGCAATGGGAGAGATTTGTGAACTGACTTTTGGACTATGAATAAAACCTGTATGTTATCAGTAGGCTTTTACCCTTGGCAAGTTCAATGTTTGGAGATAGTTAGGGTTGAAAGAAACCATTTGAGGTTTTTGAAGCAATGGTGTGTGTTAAACCGTGCTGTTGGAAACGGTGCTAAGATTAAATCTGTCTTTGTTTGTATCAAGCTCTTGGTTAGATTTGTCTTTTGGCAAAGGTCTATATACATACGCACGATGTGTAATGTAATCTATCGGAAAGTCTTTACAGAATGAATACCATTAAATGACTTACAACCTGTTTGTATCTTAAAGAAGACATCTCTGATTTATTCCGTTTATATGTTACACACACTGACCTATAGAGAAATGTATCTATCGCTATGACTAACACCAACATCTGTATCTCTAATGAAAACGATAGAACAAATGATTCTGTGTGTGTATCCTTCTCATTGTTGAGTTGAGCAACTATATGCATTTCTCATTGAAAAAACACCTATTGCCTATATGATTCAACATTTCCGATTTTTAACATTTTTAGTCCGTCCCAAAAATGTCTCCTGTCCTTTTTATGTATTTTCCTTGAGCTGTTTATTTTTTATTTATTTTTTCCTCCTCTGTTCTGTCTTAACATCTGTGGATATTTATCTATTATTCTGAGAACAAATGTGGTCACGATCTGTCTAGATGCATTCTACACAGAACTAATTTGTAGTCAATTTAGAACTGTAGAGCTCACTGTAGATGCGCCCGCTTCAATGGGGCCAGAAGCCATGCTTTGTTACGATTCTGAATGGCAACAATGCAAGAAGCTGTCATGTGGGGAATTGTAGGTGGCTCTTTTCAGCTAGTTTTATCTTGTTCAACAACTCAGACATGCGTCGCATGTGGCAAGGACTATAGACTATCACACACAGAAAATGCAAATTCAGCTGTGTGGTGCCCGCTGAAGCCTCACCTCCCAGCCAAACTTAACACATTCTATGCTCGCTTCAAGGCAGACAATACTGAGCCATTCAGGAAGACTCCCGCTGCTCTTGACGTCTAGGTGCTTTTGCTCTCCGAGGCTTACGTGAGGAAAACGCTCAAAAGAGTGAATACTCACGAAGCCGCCGGCCCAGATGGCACCCAGAGTGTGTGCTGACCAGCTTGCAGACGTATTCTCCGCTATCTTCTCAGACCCAATCTAATTTGCCTACCGCTCCATCAGATCCATGGAAGATGCCATTTCCATCACTATTCACACGGCCGCTACACATCTAGTCAAGAGGAACAACTATGTGAGAATGCTGTTCATTGACTATAGTTCAGCATTTGACACTATTGTTCCCTCCAAGCGCAACACCAAGCACAGAGCCCTGGCTCTGAACACCACCCTCTGCAACTGGTCCTGGACTTCCTGAAGGGCCGACCACACGCTGAGAGGATTGGCAACAACACCTCCACATGGACTCTTAATACAGGGTTGGTGACGACACCACAGTTGTAGGCCTGATAACCAACAATGATGAGTCAGCCTATAGGGAGGAGGTAAGTGAACTGTCATAGTGGTGTCATGACAACAACCTCTCCCTCAATGTCTGCAAAACAAAGGACGCAGGGGGGGGGGGGGGGGGCGGCGGTATCTCTCCCTTACCAGACGGAGTCGGAGCATGAGGTCTGATACCGACAGGCTCAGAGACAGTTTCTATCTACATGCCATCAGACTGCTGAACACCTGAACTGGACTGACCACCTGGTCTGATTCTCCACACCTTAAACATGCACTCACTCATATGCGCACACACACACACACACACACACATCACAACTGCTGCTACCAGACTCTTATTATACTGCTCAGTTTATACACTAGCCCCCATCTCCCCTTTGTGTAAATACACGTGTAAATATTGGACTTTATATGGTCCTTTCCTGTATTATACTGATGCTAAAATGTTTATTCTATTCTACTGAGCCATTTACTTTATTTTCATATTCTTATCTTTTATTGTGTCTTATTGTTGTTTCATTGTCGAGAAGGAACCTACAAGTAAGCATGTCGTTGGCTGATGTATATCCCATGCGTATCCCGTACATACAACTTGATGTCTTCTTTTGAGCTGTTTTCACTGATTTCATGTCAATGCCAAAATGGCTCAAATTCGCTACCTAGCTCCACAAACATTTTTAGACTATACCTGGTCTGTTTTGTTGCTAAACAACCAACCCGTCTAAAGAACTGTAGAAGACCGACATCATAAAGGCTTTATGGAAAGGGGGATACCTAGTCAGTTGTACAACTGAATGTGTTCAACTGAAATGTGTCTTCCGCTTTTAACCCAACCCCTCAATCAGAAAGGTGTGGAGGACTTAATTGACATCCACGTCTCCGGCGCCCGGGGAACAGTGGGCTAACTGCCTTGCTTGGGCAGAACGACAGATTTTTACCTTGTCGGTTACTGGCCCAACGCCCCCTCCCGCCAGGCTACCTGCTACCCTTTTATTTACCAGTCGTGTGTGTGTGTGTGCATGGGTACACAGCACTGATGTTTTCTTGCTATTTTAATTCTACATGAATCACATTTATGCGTCATGGTGAACCTAAAGACATTTTAGAGTATTTAAAGCCAGTATTTGGATTACCTTAGCCTGTGGATCTCCATTGGCCTGACCTCTGACCTCTTAATCCCTGTTATTTAGCCCCCTGTAAGAGAATATAGAGAGACATGATTATGTACTGTAGCTACACTCACATTTATAGACTAAAGCAACCCTGTGAGCAGTGCTGGTACCCAATTGTCATACTTGAGTAAAATTATAGATGCCTTTTAATAGAAAGTTACTCAAGGAAAAGCTCAAGTCATCCAGTAATATACTGCTTGAGTCAAAGTATTTGGTTATAAAGTAAATGTATTTGCTAAATATACTTAAGTATCAAAAGTGAGATTCCTTTTTATATTAAGGAAAGCATATGGCATCATTTCTTGTTTTTAAAATTTAAGGATAGCCAGGGCCACACTCCAACAGTCAGATATTATTTATAAAAATGTATGTGTGTTTAGTGAGTCTGCCAGATCAGAGGCAGTAGGGTTGACCACGTGTTCTCTTGATAAATGCGTGAATTGGACCAATTTCCTGTCCTGCTAATCATTCAAAATGTAACGAGTACTTTTGGTTGTCAGGTAAAATGTATGGAGTAAAAAGTACAATGTTTCCTTCAGGAATGTAGTGAAATAGAAGTTATAAATAGTAAAAAATATAAACAGTAAAATAAAGTACAGATACCCCCAAAACCTACTAAGTAGTACTTTAAAGTATTTTTGCTTAAGTACTTTACACCACTGCCTGTGAGAGTATATGGACAGACATGATTATGCAGTAGAACAACCCTGAAAACAGATTGATGGCTTTGATGTTGTCTGTGAACCATAGAATCATGAATCAATGGAGATGTGATGTTTACTTCCCAACCTATAGCAAGAGAAACCAACTTTCTTCCACAACACTGTCGTGTTTATAGGTTCGCTGTGTGCATCCCTGCCAGTTGCCTGACTCTCTGAGGTCGTTAAAGATCCCATGGCGCTTATCGTAAGAGTAGGGGTGTTGACCCCGGTGTCCTGGCTAAATTCCCAAGCCGTCCCTCATACCATCAGTCACCTAATCATCCCCAGCTTACAATTGGCTCTTTCATCCCCCTCCTCTCCACTGTAACTATTCCCCAGGTCATTGCTGTAAATGAAAACTTGTTCTCAGTCAACTTACCTAGTAAAATAAAAAAGTTGATAATGCCCTGAATTAAGACCGAGAGCTGAGTCCCTGTGATTTCTATAGTAACTAATAGGTAAGAATGTATCAGTCTAAGAAGTGTTAGTTCCGCCGGGTTCTCCAAATCCCTGTTGAACTGTAAAAACAAAATGATGTCATCTGTAGAACACCGTTGATGAAGAAAGTTGAGTCAACATCCGATCCTGTTGATCCGTGGTGTTTAAGCTAATCTAATAATGTAAGCAGTTTGAACACACACTTTATCCATGTGTGATTTGAATCAGAGTGCAAAGTTAAATCCTGCTTCCTATTAATCCACATAGTGATGCAGTCACAAATCACCACAACCTTTTGATACACATCCCAGTGATTCTATACTTGAGAAACACACTGTCAAATTGAACCTGTCAATGAAGTTCATAAGCTTGACTAATACACATCTGAAGCTTCTAATGTGTCCCAGAATGAACTTTTATTTTCAAAGAAACCGTGTCTCCAGTGTAGATCTTATCTCAATGTTCTACTCCATAATTTTCCAATCCCCCTCTTCCTAACAAAATCAACATCGACAGACAACTTCCTCTTTGATCCAATCCCTTTGTTTGCATCCAACACTGGAGATAGAGGAGCTCGCTCTGGGAAATAAACACGTCAAATAAAACTTTCTGCCTGTTTCAGTCTGTTTTGTCTCCAATTGAAAGCAGATTGCTGTTCTACACGTGGTAAGGCTGGGGATCATTCAATCTCTATGGGTTCAGCAGCATCTCTATGGGTTCAGCAGCATCTCTATGGGTTCAGCAGCATCTCTATGGGTTCAGCAGCATCTCTATGGGTTCAGCAGCATCTCTATGGGTTCAGCTTTGTAAGATTAGTCAGCGGGCCTGCATGGTCCTGGTCAAATGGAAAAACAAAGTCGGCTTCTCTCCCTGGCTGTCTAGCTGGAACCCTGAGAGAGATACCGAGGGCATCCTTCACTGATCAGGTTCTTGTGAAAACATTACATTTGGTAAGAACACAGGCCTGTCAAAGTTTGCTAATGTGTTCCCTGTTGTGTTTTTGAAATGTAGTGGATGAGTAGAGGCCTAGTGGGAGTTGTGGGAAGTCAACCACACAGAGAAACAGAACATTGTACATTAATCGTTTTGCTACTTTACATTTTGTTCTGAACTGTTAAGAGCTACAAGTCAGAATTTCACAGTACCTTTACACCCGCTGTATTCTGTTCATGTGACAAATACACTTTGATTTGACATCTGAATGTGTGTAAACTGGACTGAATAAGGACACCTTCAAACGAGCCAGACAATCAATGCAAATGTCTTTATATTCCTCGTTGTATTTGTCACGACATATTTCCACTGCAATACAATAAAAATATCAAAGGATATACAGACACTTAATATAGTCAATGTTGGAGTGGTCCTGTCATGTGACGTCACCGTGTCTCCATCCGTAGTAGAGTTGCAACATTCCTGAAACTTAACCAACATGTATTTTTTTCAGGAATCCCGGTTGAAGAATTCCAGGTCGGATGATTCCTTTCGCAGCATATTCCCTGCTGATTCCAGAAATTCTCAAGATTTCAGAGAAATCTGGGAAAGTTGTCAGATTTTTTGCGACCCTAGACCGTAATAGTGCACCATGTAGGTTTTAGAAGAGTCAAAGTTGGAGCAGACTTTTAAAAAACGGACAATAAATACTGTACAATGCGGTAGTAACACTAGTTTAGGAAATCACAAAAGATCAACCATGCTTTTAAAACAGAAACTCACATGATAATACACTTTACAAATGAACAATGCAGCATTTCTGCCAAGTCATCCCTTCACAATTATAACAACATATAAACAAACGGCGACATGGGTAAATATGCTGACGCACCATCGTTTGTGGTTTTTATACATTAAATAAAAGGCCTTCCTTAAACGTGTCATTTCAAAACTAGATTTCCTTATAGAGGTTTGGAGCGTAAACATTTAGACTAAGAGTCCCCTCTATAATGAAGCCTTTGCCAATACAACACAGCAACGCAAACAGCTATTTAAATGTAATTACATTAATTGAAAGAATACATTTCTTGCCAAATAACACACAAAGAGGATAATTTCATAATTTTAAGTGTATTTATCCACTATCCATTTTCCTCTGCTGTTTTCATTTCCCTAACAGGTACCATTATGTGAATGAGCATTCTGAACCACTGGGTCCCGATACTTCTCCACTGTTGAGGTACATGTAAATATTGACTATATTCTCTAACAACTTGAGTTCCCCTGAGAACTGTAGAAACATCCATGATTGAAGGTTATCAAGCTGTCATTGTTGAGACTCTGGACCATAAGCTCAGTCCAGACCAGATCACTCCACCCTGTAGGTTCTAAGAACATCTGTTTTGCATGTTATCATGAATTACCATGAATTACCATGAATTATCATGAATTACCATGAAATGCTGGAGGTTGTTGTTCTTGTTTGCCAAGATCTTTAGACCCAATTCTCTCCTCAGCCATAAATATATATTTTAAAGAAGAATCGCTCAAACACGTTAGTGCAACCACATGTAGATTCCTCGCCAGTCCCTATCACATCTGAAGTCTCTTCTCTTAGCAGCATCGTTAAGACTTTTCAATTGGCCAAGACATGTTCCGTCTCGCCATTCCCCTCTTCGAAATAAGACTTACCACAGTATCAAACATCTCACATAGCAAAATCATATAAGGAAGTACGTTATGGAAAAGTTATGTTGCTCTGTTCAGCAGTGTTGGGATTTGTTACTCGAAAAAGTTACTAGTTAACAAAATTAACACGCTCCGTTACAGTATTACTTTGTGTGGAAAGTAACGCGTTACATTAGTAGTTATATTACTTTGTGTGGAAAGTAACGCGTTACATTAGTAGTTATATTACTTTGTGTGGAAAGTAACGCGTTACATTAGTAGTTATATTACTTTGTGTGGAAAGTAACGCGTTACATTAGTAGTTATATTACTTTGTGTGGAAAGTAACGCGTTACATTAGTAGTTATATTACTTTGTGTGGAAAGTAACGCGTTACATTAGTAGTTATATTACTTTGTGTGGAAAGTAACGCGTTACATTAGTAGTTACATTACTTTGTGTGGAAAGTAACGCGTTACATTAGTAGTTATATTACTTTGTGTGGAAAGTAACGCGTTACATTAGTAGTTATATTACTTTGTGTGGAAAGTAACGCGTTACATTAGTAGTTATATTACTTTGTGTGGAAAGTAACGCGTTACATTAGTAGTTATATTACTTTGCGTGGAAAGTAACGCGTTACATTAGTAGTTATATTACTTTGTGTGGAAAGTAACGCGTTACATTAGTAGTTATATTACTTTGTGTGGAAAGTAACGCGTTACATTAGTAGTTATATTACTTTGTGTGGAAAGTAACGCGTTACATTAGTAGTTATATTACTTTGTGTGGAAAGTAACGCGTTACATTAGTAGTTATATTACTTTGCGTTACCTTCATTAAAAAAATCTCAAACTCACAATTTTTTTGACTTTCGGAGGGAGAAAGGCGAGCCGTTCACGCTCTACCAAAGATAGGCTACTTACTAACTCAGGTTGGAGCTGCTTTCCTGAGCTAGTCTAAAGGTGCTGTGTTATCATATGGGCTACTTAATTAGCCATGTAGACTGTCATCCAAACATCTCTACAGAGGTCCTATCTTTTCATTGAACATCTTTCTATGGAGCCACCAGTTATGGATATAGAGCGAGTAGGCTACACGGACCCATAACCATGTATAGAGGACACACCTGCCAGTAGATGGGGAAAAGGCCACTCTAAGGGCGTTTCTATGGACAGCAGCTGTCATGACATTTCTACAAACAGGCTTTCTCCGCTGCTCGACAACTAAATGAGGAAACAAGTGGAGATCGGATCATGGAAACACGTGGCCGGTAGAGATATGATTCTGAAAGTAACGCACGCGTTGTTTGACAAAGTAAATGTAATAATACACTATATATTCAACAGTATGTGGACACCCCTTCAAATGAGTGGATTTGGTTATTGCAGCACCACCCGTTACTGACAGGTGTATAAAATCTCCATAGACAAACATTGGCAGTAGAATGGCGTTACTGAAGAGCTCAGTGACTTTCAACGTGGGACCATCAAAGGATGCCATCTTTCCAACAAGTTAGTTCATCAAATTTCGTCCCTGCTAGAGCTGCCCCGGTGTCCTGCTAGAGCTGCCCCGGTCAACTGTAAGTGCTGTTATTGTGAAGTGGAAACGTCTAGGAGCAACAACGGCTCAGCCGCAAAGTGAAAGCTCACAGACGGGACCACCAAGTGCTGAAGCGCACAGCACGTATGAATTGTCTGTCCTCGGTTGCAACATTCACTACCGAGTTCCAAACTGCCTCTGGAAGCAACGTCAGCACAATAACTGTTTGTCGGGAGCTACATTAAATGCGTTTCCATGGCCGAACAACCGTACACAAGCCTAAAATCACCATGCACAAGGCCAAGCGTGGGCTGGAGTGGTGTAAAGCTCGCTGCCATTGAACTCTGGAGCATTGGAAACACGTTCTCTGGAGTATTGAATCACGGTTCACCATCTGGCAGTCTGACAGACTGCCCCAATGCATAGTTCCAACTGTAAAGTTTGGTGGAGGAGGAATAATGGTCTGTGGCTGTTTTTCATGGTTCAGGCTAGGCCCCTTAGTTCCAGTGAAGGGACCTCGGTGTTACTCTGGACCCTGATCTCTCTTTTGATGAACATATCAAGACTGTTTCAAGGACAGCTTTTTTCCATCTACGTAACATTGCAAAAATCAGAAACCTTCTGTCCAAAAATGATGCAGAAAAATTTATCCATTCTTTTGTCACTTCTAGGTTAGACTACTGCAATGCTCTACTTTCCGGCTACCCGGATAAAGCACTAAATAAACTTCAGTTAGTGCTAAACACGGCTGCTAGAATCTTGACTAGAACCAAAACATTTGATCATATTACTCCAGTGCTAGCCTCTCTACTCTGTTAAGGCAAGGGCTGATTTCAATGTTTTGCTGCTAACCTGCAAAGCATTACATGGGCTTGCTCCTACCTATCTTTCCGATTTGGTCCTGCCGTACATACCTACACGTACGCTACGGTCACAAGACGCAGGCCTCCTAACTGTCCCTAGAATTTCTAAGCAAAAAGCTGGAGGCAGGGCTTTCTCCTATAGAGCTCCATTTTTATGGAATAGTCTGCCTATCCATGTGAGAGACGCAGACTCAGTCTCAACCTTTAAGTCTTTATTGAAGACTCATCTCTTCAGTAGGTCCTATGATTGAGTGTAGTCGGGCCCAGGAGTGTGAAGGTGAATGGAAAGGCACTGGAGCAACGAACCGCCCTTGCTGTCTCTGCCTGGCCGGTTCCCCTCTCTCCACTGGTATTCTCTGCCTCTAACGCTATTACAGGGGCTGAGTCACTGGCTTACTGGTGCTCTTCCATGCTGTCCCTAGGAGGGGTGCGTCACTTGAGTGGGTTGAGTCACTGATGTGATCTTCCTGTCTGGGTTGGCGACCCCCCCTTGGGTTGTGCCGTGGGGGAGATCTTGGTGGGCTATACTCGGCCTTGTCTCAGGATGGTAAGTTGGTGGTTGAAGATATCCCTCTAGTGGTGTGGAGGCTGTGCTTTGGCAAAGTGGGTGGGGTTATATCCTTACTGTTTGGCCCTGTCCAGGGGTATCGTCGGACGGGGCCACACTGTCTCCCGACCCCTCCTGTCTCAGCCTCCAGTATTTATGCTACAGTAGTTATGTGTCGGGGGGCTGGGGTCAGTCTGTTATATCTGGAGTATTTCTCCTGTCTTATCCGGTGTCCTGTGTGAAATTTAAGTATGCTTTCTCTAATTCTTTCTTTCTCTCTCTCAGAGGACCTGAGCCCTAGGACCATGCCTCAGGACTACCTGGCCTGATGACTCCTTGCTGTCCCCAGTCCACCTGGCCGTGCTGCTGCTCCAGTTTCAACAGTTCTGCCTGCGGCTATGGAACCCTGACCTGTTCACTGGACGTGCTACCTTGTCCCAGACCTGCTGTTTTCAACTCTCTAGAGACAGCAGGAGCGGTAGAGATACTCTGAATGATCGGCTATGAAAAGCCAACTGACATTTACTCCTGAGGTGCTGACCTGTTGCACCCTTGACAACCACTGTGATTATTATTATTTGACCCTGCTGGTCATCTATGAACATTTGAACATCTTGGCCATGTTCTGTTATAATCTCCACCCGGCACAGCCAGAAGAGGACTGGCCACCCCTCATAGCCTGTTTCGTCTCTAGGTTTCTTCCTAGGGTCTGGCCTTTCTAGGGAGTTTTTCCTAGCCACCGTGCTTCTAAATCAAATCAAATGTATTTATATAGCCCTTCTTACATCAGCTGATATATCAAAAGTGCTGTACAGAAACCCAGCCTAAAACCCCAAACAGCAAGCAATGCAGGTGTAGAAGCACGGTGGCTAGGAAAAACTCCCTAGAGAGGCCAAAACCTAGGAAGAAACCTAGAGACGAACCAGGCTATGAGGGGTGGCCAGTCCTCTTGTTCTACACCTGCATTGCTTGCTGTTTGGGGTTTTAGGCTAGTTTCTGTACAGCACTTTGAGATATCAGCTAATGTAAGAAGGGCTTTATAAATAAATTTGATTTGATTTGAAATCTTAACGCTACAGCATACAATGACATTCTAGACGATTCGGTCTAAGGCCCAATTCTGGGGAAGGCCCTTTCCTGTTTCATCATTACAATGCCCCCATGCACAAAACGAGATTCATACAGAAATGGTTTGTTGAGATAGGTTTGGAAGAACTTGACTGGCCTGCACAGAGCCCTGACGTTAACCCCATTGAACACCTTTGGGATGAATTGGAACGCCAACTGCGAGCCAGGCCTAATCGCCCAACATCAGTGCCCGACCTCACTAACGCTCTTGTGGCTGAATGGAAGCAAGTCCCCGCAGCAATGTTCCAACATCTAGTGGAAAGCCTTCCCAGAAGAGTGGAGGCTGTTATAGCAGCAAAGGGGGGACCAATTCCATATTAACGCCCATGATTTTGGAGTGAGATGTTCGATGAGCAGGTGTCCACATACTTTTGGTCATGTAATGTATTACCCAATTTGAAAAAAGTACCGCGTTACTTTACTCCATTACTCATAAAAGTAATCTGATTATATAACATGTTACTTTTGTAATGCGTTACCCCCAACACTGATGGTCAGTCAAACAGACAGAGCTCCTACAACACCAACAGGCTAGATGACAACGTCATGCTTACATGCACACAGGATTGTGGACAGACATCGAGAGAGCTGGGAATCATGCTGGATGCGAAACACATCGGCAGGACTGCATCTCTTTTTTTTGTTCAGTTCAATGAAGTTCAATTCTGTTCTGTTGGGTCTGGTCGCATGATGTTTAATGTGCAAAATCCTAACTTGAGATTAACTTGCACCTTAAACTTCTCAATCCCCAAACTTCCTATGGACTTTAATGCAATGCAAAACAGCCCTGCTTTCTTTTCTCAAGTCAGGATTGTACCCCACTGTTCTGGCACATTCTGGGTAATGTAGTTTTGGCTACTGCATGCGTTCTCAGTACTCCCGGGCCTCCTCCAGCTCGTTCATGAACACGTCCTGGTGGGGGTTCTCCGGGCAGACCAGGCCGTTGTTGGGCGGTCGCAGCGCGTGGAAGTGGCTCCAGTCACCTTTACACAGGATCCAGGGCAGCACGTCCACCTTGAAGTGGAGCTCCGGTGAGAACTCCGTGCTGATCAGGTTGGGCGTTCCCGCACCCTTCCCCCGTGTGATCAGACGGCCACGGTTGTCGTAGCAACAGTG
Source organism: Salvelinus namaycush (assembly GCF_016432855.1). Lineage (NCBI taxonomy): Eukaryota > Metazoa > Chordata > Actinopteri > Salmoniformes > Salmonidae > Salvelinus > Salvelinus namaycush. Next base: position 30,807,496 of record NC_052330.1, read on the forward strand.
CTGGGCGGCGAGCGTGGCGACGTCGCCGGAGAGGGCCGAGCGGATGCAAGTCCTCGCCGAGGGTTTGTAGATGTCCAGGCGTTCTTTAGGGCCACTGGCGTCACGCCAACGGAACGTCCGGTCGTGTCCCTCGTCGAAGACGCTGACCACGGTGTAGGCAGTGGCCGAGGGGTAATTGCAGGGGCAGCTGGGTAGTTCTGACAGGACCTGGTTGAGGTATCTCTGGAGGAAGTTGCTCTTACAGTTCAGCCACTTCTCACAGGTGTCCACGTCTAAAGGGAGAGCAGAGGGAGACCATTGTGTCAATTACCATCTAATTACATAGTTATTTCTGCTCTGTTCTGTCTGGCCTGTTCTGTCCTACTCTGTTCTGTTAGCCCTGTTCTGTTCTGCCCTGTCCTACTCTGTTCTGTTAGCCCTGTTCTGTTCTGCCCTGTCCTACTCTGTTCTGCCCTGTCCTACTCTGCTATGTTTTGTTTTGTTCTGTTCTGTTCTGCCCTGTTCTGTTCTGTTCTGTTCTGCCCTGCTCTGTTCTGCCCTGTTCTGTTCTGCCCTGTTCTGTTCTGCCCTGCTCTGTTCTGCCCTGCTCTGTTCTGTTCTGTTCTGTTCTGCCCTGTTCTGTTCTGTTCTGTTCTGTTCTGTTCTGCCCTGCTCTGTTCTGTTCTGCTCTGTTCTGTTCTGCCCTGCTCTGTTCTGTTCTGTTCTGTTCTGCCCTGCTCTGTTCTGTTCTGCCCTGCTCTGTTCTGTTCTGTTCTGCCCTGCTCTGTTCTGCCCTGTTCTGTTCTGCCCTGTTCTGTTCTGTTCTGTTCTGCCCTGTTCTGCCCTGTTCTGTTCTGTTCTGTTCTGCTCTGCTCTGTTCTGTTCTGTTCTGCCCTGCTCTGTTCTGCCCTGCTCTGTTCTGTTCTGCCCTGCCCTGCTCTGTTCTGTTCTGCCCTGCTCTGTTCTGCCCTGTTCTGTTCTGCCCTGTTCTGTTCTGTTCTGTTCTGCCCTGTTCTGTTCTGTTCTGCCCTGCTCTGTTCTGCCCTGCTCTGTTCTGCCCTGCTCTGTTCTGTTCTGTTCTGCCCTGCTCTGTTCTGCCCTGCTCTGCTCTGTTCTGTTCTGCCCTGTTCTGTTTTGTTCTGTTCTGTTCTGCCCTGCTCTGTTCTGCCCTGCTCTGTTCTGTTCTGTTCTGCCCTGCTCTGTTCTGCCCTGCTCTGTTCTGTTCTGTTCTGTTCTGTTCTGCCCTGCTCTGTTCTGCTCTGTTCTGTTCTGCCCTGCTCTGTTCTGCCCTGCTCTGTTCTGTTCTGTTCTGCCCTGCTCTGTTCTTTTCTGCCCTGTTCTGTTCTGCTCTGTTCTGCCCTGCTCTGTTCTGTTCTGTTCTGCCCTGCTCTGTTCTGTTCTGTTCTGCCCTGTTCTGTTCTGTTCTGCCCTGCTCTGTTCTGCCCTGCTCTGTTCTGTTCTGTTCTGCCCTGCTCTGTTCTGTTCTGTTCTGCCCTGCTCTGTTCTGTTCTGCCCTGCTCTGTTCTGCCCTGTTCTGCCCTGTTCTGTTCTGCTCTGTTCTGTTCTGCTCTGTTCTGTTCTGCCCTGCTCTGTTCTGCCCTGTTCTATTATGTTCTGTTCTGCCCTGTTCTGCTCTGCTCTGTTCTGCTCTGTTCTGTTCTGTTCTGTTCTGTTCTGTTCTGTTCTGTTCTGCCCTGCTCTGTTCTGCCCTGCTCTGTTCTGCTCTGTTCTGCCCTGCTTTTTTCTGCTCTGTTCTATTATGTTCTGTTCTGCCCTGTTCTGTTCTATTATGTTCTGTTCTGCCCTGTTCTGTTCTGCTCTGTTCTATTATGTTCTGTTCTGCCCTGTTCTGTTCTGCTCTGTTCTATTATGTTCTGTTCTGCCCTGTTCTGTTCTGCTCTGTTCTGTTCTGCCCTGTTCTGTTCTGCCCTGTTCTGTTCTGCCCTGCTCTGTTCTGCTCTGTTCTGTTCTGTTATGTTCTGTTATATATATTTTTTCCCAGGTGTAAATCGAAAAAGGGTATTCAACGTACCTGTGCCAAAAGGTTCAGTGCCGTTCTCCATCTGGAAGGGGAAAGGCTCAGCCACAGTGTTGACATGGTCGGGACAAGGCTCCATGTCACATTTGGAGGCCTCTGTCAGGGTGCAGGAGTAACCACAGGACCGTGTCCTTTTCCTCTCTCCATGACCACAGGTGACAGAGCACGGGGACCAGGCGCTCCACTCCTCCGTCTCCTCCTTCTCTGTGGGGGGACAAAACAAATCTCATGATATTAAATGATAATGCATTTAGATGTATAGTGTTTCTCCTATTTAAGCTGTTTTACATTTTATGGAGGTAACACACACACACACACACTTCTCCCCCATCACATGATTACTCGCTAATCAGTAAGAGTTGAATTTCTCTCCCAGCCGTGGGATTTCCTAGCTAGGCTACATCCTAACTGTGTAGAACTCCAATTAGAAGCATTTGGCTGGTTCCCCACCTGTGCTTAACGAGCTATCAAGGAAAAGGAAAACAACTTGAAAGGGTTAATTAGTAGTACTACTTAGGTCGTTTTTGGGGGGAATCTGTACTTTACTATTTATATTTTTGATTATTTTTACTTCACTACATTCTGAAAGAAAATAATGTACTTTTTACTCCATACATTTTCCCTGACAGCTAAAAGTACTCGTTACATTATGAATGCTTAACAGGACAGGAAAATGGTCTAATTCACGGACTTATCAAGAGAACATCCCTGCTCATCCCTTCTGCCTCTGATCTGGAGGACTCACTAAAGACAAATACTTCATTTGTGAATTATGTCAGTGTGCCCCTGGCTATCCGTAAATGTAAAAAAACAAGAAAATTGTGCCGTCTAGTTTGACTAATATAAGGAGTTTGAAATGTTTTATACTTTTACTTTTGATACTTAAGTATATTTTTGAAATTACATTTACTTTGATACTTAAGTATATTTAAAATCAAATACTTTTAGACTTTTAAGTAGTATTTTACTGGGTGAGTTTTACTTGAGTCATTTTCTGTTAAGGTATCTTTACTTTTACTCAAGTATGACAATTGGGTACTTTTTCCACCGCTGTAGTAAACAGTGGTGCTGAGAAACAAAGCTAGATTTGGTTTAGATGCATTTACTGCACTGACGTATGACCCAGAAGCTAGACTGTAGACATTACAAGGATAAGTAAATTGGCTCTTAAAACTCCTTTATCTAATCCCTTAACATCCACATTACTAAAAGTGTAAAGTGAATTTACAGGAAATTCTATTTTATAAGTGTTTCCATGACAGGAAAATCCAAATCCATAACAAGGCTTTTCTATGTACAGTTGAATGCTCCTCTGGTCTAACCTTTCTCCTCTGGTCTAACCTTCAGCCTATCTGCCTTCTAAAAAGTTTGAGTCTGGTGTTTAATGATACTGAAAACATGTCCGCCCTCGATTACCGACGAGATGAGGTGGGTGCAGAAATTGCAGCTTTGTTCGGCGGCGCAGCCGTGTCCTTTGTGGCACAGCCAGCTCACCATACGGCCGAACACAGGAATAGACTCTTCTCAGGAGCATTTAATTTACAGAAGGGAAGCCCCAGCGTTACGCTAGTCTGACTGACATACTTTATGTTCACTAAAAGCCTTCAGATCTGATCACTTCATAAACATTGTTGCCCTGTTCCTAGATCACATGCACCTCATTTAGACGTTCAATGTTGATGAATGTATACATACTGTATGCACACATGCTCATTTACATCACAATCTATGAAGCTGCAGCCCTTCTCTCTCTTGAATAAAGCTGCCTGGTTCTGCTGTAGTCTACAGGGATGAATAAAGCTGCCTGGCTCTGCTGTGGTCTACAGGGCTGAATAAAGCTGCCTGGCTCTGCTGTGGTCTACAGGGATGAATAAAGCTGCCTGGCTCTGCTGTGGTCTACAGGGCTGAATAAAGCTGCCTGGCTCTGCTGTGGTCTACAGGGCTGAATAAAGCTGCCTGGCTCTGCTGTGGTCTACAGGGCTGAATAAAGCTGCCTGGCTCTGCTGTGGTCTACAGGGATGAATAAAGCTGCTTGGTTCTGCTGTGGTCTACAGGGATTAATAAAGCTGCCTGGCTCTGCTGTGGTCTACAGGGATGAATAAAGCTGCCTGCCTGTGCAGCCAGAAGGCACTATGCTCTTTTCCCATCATGCACAGGGAGAAAATGGACTGAGAACTAAGAGAAACAAAAAACAATAGAGGCGTAAATGTTATCCACGTCCCTGAAAGCCCCCGAATTCTTGAACAGGCTCAAAAGGCCTTGCCGCCCAGGGCAGAGGGCCGAGTCGGGGTCTGGGGGGCCCAGAGGGGGGATGAAAGACCCAGCCGAATGGCCCCTGTCATCCACTGTTCCCAATCTGCCCTCTAATTATACACAAGCAGTGGGCTGTTTTGTCCATCCGGGGGAACAGGCTCATGCTGCCATTAGCGAGCGCATCAGGCCCATCTTCAAAAGACAGCAGGCCTCCACAGCGAGCTGCAAGTTGGGACCCAGTGTCCACTTCAAAGGCTGGAGCTCCACAATGGCCTGACGGTCGAGTGCTCGCAGAGCATAGCTCTCTCGCTCGCTCAGTCAGTACAGCCCTGCCACCCTGCCACAGTCCTCAGTCAGTACAGCCCCCGCCACCCTGCTGCAGTCCTCAGCCCCTTCTCTCTCTCTCCCTCGGTCTCTCTGTCTCTCTCTCTTTCTTTCTGTCTATCGACCTTTTTGCTAACGAATCACTTATTGACATTTTTCTTAATCCTGTGAATCTTTCTTTCTCTTTGTTTCTCACTATTTCAAAACAATAAAATTCTCAACTTTTGTAGGCCATTTTATAATGATCCACTACTCTGAGGCATGCAAAAGTGGATCAGAGATCACTGTTCTTTTCCATTTTTTTTTTACTACTTTGTCCTGCTATACAGACACTGTGCCACTTAGCGAACAAAATAAAGTCTCACCATAGTAGCTCTGTGTGGCGTCCCAACCCTCGTTCCAGCGACTGTCCCAGTCATCTCCCACTTCGCTAGGGAGAGGCTCTTCGCTACCATACTCCAACAGGTAATCTTCCTCGACTTCCTCTTCCTCTCCAGTCTCCTCCGGCCCTGAGCGGCCCGTCCCATCCTCGCTGGAGTCAGCGTCTGTGTATCCCCAGAACAGAGGCCAGAACAGCTTCTTACCCCCCAGCCAGCCTACAGAGGACGGGGGGGACGGGGGGATCCAGTCCTTTATCAGATCCATCTCTAAGTCCATGTTAGGGTCGTCCACCACCTCAATGGTCACCTGGGAGGGAGGAAAGGAGAGTGATCATTTAGAGAACCATTGTGGAAGCTTGATATTGATATTGATTTCGTGGACATGCTAAGATAGCTACAACTAGTCCTTATATGGTCACAAAGTCTGCCAAAACTAAAAGGTTGAACACTTACTTCACAAAAATACTTTTAATAGGAGGATGCATAAACTGAACATCTCAATGTTACTGGAAGTTTACCAAATTCACTGACGGCACATAAAACATACCTTTCAGAAGTATCAAGGGATTTACATGCCTAATTTCTAGCTCTGACTTAACCAGTCAGACATGAGATGAGCAATGAGCACTCAGTCAGAAGATCCCACGCTTAACTACATCTCGTTACACTGGTAGGCCACTACTGTATGACTCAACCCTGTACGTTAGCTCACTCCCATAGTAGTTGTCAGAACCAGGCAACATGGAGAGACTATGAGAGGGTAGAGCCAGTCTGCATGGGGTCATTACATCCAGCTAACCACATCCTGAAGTGAACTGCCCTGAGTCGACCAGTAGATGGAACTAACTACTGTGGGATTGAGATGCGTTCAACGAAAGGACATGCTGAAGACATTGAGGCTAATCACTGGAGGAATCACAGGAAATGACATGCTGAAGACATTGAGGCTAATCGCTGGCGGAATCACAGGAAATGACATGCTGAAGACATTGAGGCTAATCGCTGGCGGAACCACAGGAAATGACATGCTGAAGACAGAGGCTAAACGCTGGAGGAATCACAGGAAATGACATGCTGAAGACATTGAGGCTAATCGCTGGCGGAACCACAGGAAATGACATGCTGAAGACATTGAGGCTAATCGCTGGAGGAATCACAGGAAATGACATGCTGAAGACATTGAGGCTAATCGCTGGCGGAATCACAGGAAATGACATGCTGAAGACATTGAGGCTAATCGCTGGCGGAATCACAGGAAATGACATGCTGAAGACATTGAGGCTAATCGCTGGCGGAATCACAGGAAATGACATGCTGAAGACATTGAGGCTAATCGCTGGAGGAATCACAGGAAATGACATGCTGAAGACATTGAGGCTAATCGCTGGCGGAATCACAGGAAATGACATGCTGAAGACATTGAGGCTAATCGCTGGAGGAATCACAGGAAATGACATGCTGAAGACATTGAGGCTAATCGCTGGAGGAATCACAGGAAATGACATGCTGAAAACATTGAGGTTAATCGCTGGAGGAATCACAGGAAATGGAAGTGTCATGATCGTCTTTAGGTGAATGAGAGGACCAAGGCGCAGCGTGATATGAATACATCTTCTTTTATTTTTTGAAGATGAAAACGAACACTAATACAAACTAGACAAAAAAACAAACGTGAAGCTACACAACGAAAGTGCAGACACAAGCAACTAACATCAAACATAGACAATTACCCACAACCTACCTAATGCCTATGGCTGCCTTAAATATGGCTCCCAATCAGAGACAACGATAGACAGCTGTCTCTGATTGAGAACCAATCCAGGCAACCATAGACTTACATAAACACCTACACTGAACACAACCCCATGAACTCTACAAAACCCCCTATACAATACAAACACCCTAGACTAGACAAAAAACACACAAACATCCCCCATGTCACACCCTGACCTAACTAAAATAATAAAGAAAACAAAGATAACTAAGGCCAGGGCGTGACAGGAAGAAGTGAAGGTGAGGACTGGAACTATTTATTCAATGTGAAAGTAGCTACCGTCTTGTTCTGCTGAATTGCCACTCATGCCAAGTAGAAACTCCTCACCACAGAATGGAATCAACATAAAGGATCTCTATAATCACTGCTCTTCCCTGCTTTACCAGGGTGCAATGCATTGTTGGTAGAGCATTTTTATTTTTTTACCTTTTTTTATTGAACTAGGCAAGCCAGTTAAGAACACATTCTTGTTTACAATGACGGCCTACACCGGCCAAACCCGGACGACGCTGGGCCAATTATGTGCCGCCCTATGGGATTCCCAATCACAGCCGGTTGTGATACAGCCTGGATTCGAACCAGGGTGTCTGTAATGACACCTCTAGCGCTTCCAACAGCAGGATTCTGTGTTTGATTCCCGGGACCAACCATATGTAAAATGTATGCATGCATGACTGTAAGTCGCTTTGGATAAGAATGTATGCTAAATGGCATATATTATGTATATATATTATGTATATTAGGTGAGTTTCCCCCGTACAAATGTAAATCGCTCTTGAGGGGCTAGAAAAGCATTATAAAAAATACTATCAATTATCGTCACCACACCTGGATGTTGGGGTTCTGCGAGCTGATGTCTGCGTTGGCCAGCTCAGGGAAGTTCTTCAGGTCCAGAACGAAGGGCTTGATCTCCTCCTTAGGCTCAGGCTGGGGCAGAACCCCTACGGAGCGGTGCTGCGAGTGGGACCACCTCCTCTTGTGGCGGTGCTCAGTGACAGGGGGAAGGAGGCTCTGGACCTGGTTCTGCTGCTCCAGGGCCTCCGGTCCATGATGGACCCCACTGATGGGCGGCTGAGCACGAGCCTGAGGAAAAAGATAGGACACCTCAATTAAGCATCATGATGAAAGATCTGGACCGCTCTGAAGACCTTGATGACATTAGTCATAAACAATACAGTGATTACTGGCTCGTTTAAGATACAAAGGTTACTTGCTTTAGCTATTTGCCCAGGAAAAGCATTTGCACCATGCTATGACTTAGTGACAGAGCTCCTAGAAACCATTGGGGCAACAAACCAGCAGACCAACCAACCAAACCCCGTCCATCCGTCTGCTTCTCATTTATTTCTCACAGCAGCCAGAGCCCTGGCATCCAGGCCTTTGACAAAGAGGAGCCTGTGCCAGATTCTCTAGTTTTAATGAGAGAGCTTCGGAGTCGTGGGACCCCTGGGATGGTGGGCAGGCTGGCCCTGTGTTTCAATCTGCCGTGTCCTGCCATGCCCTAGGGCAGCAGGTAGCCTAGTGGTTAAGAGTGTTGGGCCAGTAACCGAAAGGTCGCTAGGTCAAATCCCCAAGCCTTGTGAAAGGCACTTAATCCTAATTGCTACAGGAACTCACTCTGGATGAGAATGTCTGTTAATAACTAAAATGTAAACTATGTGCAGCTACACTCAACAGACAGAAGCCATAGGTCTCTCTAAGGTCCTCCTCCCTCTGTCTCTCCCTCTGTCCTCCCTCTGTCTCTCCCTCTGTCCTCCCCCTGTCTCTCCCTCTGTTTCTCCCTCTGTCCTCCCTCTGTCTCTCCCTCTGTCTCTCCCTCTGTCCTCCCTCTGTCTCTCCCTCTGTTTCTCCCTCTGTCCTCCCCTCTGTCTCTCCCTCTGTTCTCCCTCTGTCCTCCCTCTGTCCTCCCTCTGTCTCTCCCTCTGTCTGCCTGTCTGTGACAAAGTGAACATCGTCTAGCTCTGACTTTGTTGATAGCTACTTAATTGAGGGAAAATGTACTCACTATGACTGTGATACTGTATGTGGTTATCTCAACTAGCTATCTTAAGATGAATACACTAGATTGTCAGGCGCTCTGAATAAGAGCGTCTGCTAAATGACTCAAATGTAAATGTCAACCATTCTTTAGATCAAGTTGCCACTAAAAATGTATCTAAGGTCAGGTAAGGGTCTTCTATTACTCAAAGCTTTTAATTCAGCCAGTATCTACAGTGCTAATAAAGAGCCCAAACATCTGACAGGACTTCAGTAACTGAAGCAGTGCCAGTTTGCGGTTTGAAATGTAGTGCAGTTTAAACCAAAATCTGGAGCGATGACAAAACAGTTGGTTATGGGCCCGAGAACAGACTACTTTTTCAGTGGCTGCAATTCTCCCATAAAAAAAGTTGGTCGGTCAGATCTGATCCATTTAGAGGTAACCCCTGTCAAACATTATTGTCTCTTTACTGAAGAGAGAAAGAGGAGGATCCTGAAGACTTCTTCTGGGTCTTGTCAGGTCCCTCTGAGAATTAGGGGATGGTCATTACACGGTTCCAAACACATTAAGACTTGTCTTCCTTCTTTGTTCTATGTTTTGATTTAATTGGATCTGGTGTTCTGTATTTTGATTTAATTGGACCTGGTGTTCTGTATTTTGATTTAATTGGACCTGGTGTTCTGTATTTTGATTTAATTGGACCTGGTGTTCTGTATTTTGATTTAATTGGACCTGAATATCTATAATTGTGATTTAATTGGACCTGGTGATCTATAGTTAAGCAATAAGGCCCATGGAGGTGTGGTATATGGCCAATATACCACGGCTAAGGGCTGTTCTTAAGCACGACACAAGTGACTATGCATAGATAATAACGTAGATAATAAAAGAGGGGGTGTGGGGGGAGGGGCAATGCAAATAGTCTGGGTAGCCATTTGATTAGATATTCAGGAGTCTTATGGCTTGGGGGTAGAAGCTGTTTAGAACCCTCTTGGACCTAGACTTGGCGCCCCAGTTCCGCTTACTGTGCGGTAGCAGAGAGAACAGTCTATGACACGGGTGGCTGGAGTCTTTGACAATTTTTAGTGCCTTCCTCTGACACCGCCTGGTATTGAGGTCCTGGATGGCAGGAAGCTTGGCCCGAGTGATGTACTGGGCTGTACGCATTACCCTCTGTAGTGCCTTGCAGTCGGAGGCCGAGCAGTTGCCATACCAGGCAGTGATGCAACCAGTCAGGATGCTCTCGATGGTGCAGCTGTAGAACCTTTTGAGGATCTGAGGACCCATGCCAAATCTTTTCAGTCTCCTGAGGGGGAATAGGCTTTGTCGTGCCCTCTTTACAACTGTCTTGGTGTGTTTGGACCATGATAGTTTGTTGGTGTTGTGGACACCAAGGAACTTGAAACTCTCAACCTGCTCCACTACAGCCCTGTCGATGAGAATTGAGGCGTGCTCAGTCCTGCTTTTCCTGTAGTCCACAATCATCTCCTTTGTCTTGATCATGTTGAGGGAGAGGTTGTTGTCCTGGCACCACATTGCCAGGTCTCTGTCATTGTCGGGGATCAGGCCTACCACAGGGAGTTCAGGAGGGGACTGAGCACACACCCCTGAGGGAACCCCGTGTTGAGGATCAGCGTGGCGGATGTGTTGTTACCTACCCTTACCACCTGGGGGTGGCTCAGTCCCCTCCTGTACTCCCTGTTCACTCATGACTGCACGGCCAGGCACGACTCCAACACCATCATTAAGATTGCCGATGACACAATAGTGGTAGGCCTGATCACCGACAATGGCGAGACTGCCTATAGGGAGTTCAGGATCGTGTTGCAGGGAGGTGTTTAGTCCCAGGGTCCTTAGCTTAGTGATGAGCTTTGAGGGAACTATGCTGTTGAACGCTGAGCTGTAGCTCAGTGAATAGCATTCTCACATACATGTTCCTTTTGTCCAGGTGGGAAAGGCCAGTGTGGAGTGCAATAGAGATTGCATCATCTGTGGATCTGTTAAGGCGGTGTGCAAATTTAGGTGGGTCTAGGGTTTCTGGGATAATGGTGTCGATGTGAGCCATGATCAGCCTTTCAAAGCACTTCATAGCTACAGATGTGAGTGCTACGGGTCGGTAGTCATTTAGGCAGGTTACCTTAGTGTACTTGGGCACAGGGACTATGGTGGTCTGCTTGAAACATGTTGGTCATACAGACTCAGACAGGGAGAGGTTGAAAATGTCAGTGAAGACACTTGCCAGTTGGTCAGTGCATGCTCACAGTACACATCCTGGTAATCCGTCTGGCCCTGCGGCCTTGTCAATGTTGACCTGTTTAAAGGTCTTACTCACATCGGCTGCGGAGAGCGTGATCACACAGTCTTCCGGAACAGCTGGTGATCTCATGCATGTTTCTGTGTTATTTGCCTCGAAGCGAGTATAGAAGTAGTTTAGCTCGTCTGGTAGGCTCGTGTCACTGGGCAGCTCTAGGATGTGCTTCCCTTTGTAGTCTGTAATGGTTTGCAAGCTCTGCCACATCCGACGCGCGTAAGAGGAGAGGAACACAGGCAGGGCAGGGCAGGGCAGGGCAGGGCAAGGCAGATAGGGCAGGACAGGGCAGAGGGCAGGGCAGAGAGGGCAGGCAGGCGAGTGGTGTGACAGGCAGGCAGGCAGGCGAGTGGTGTGACAGGCAGGCAGGCAGGCAGGCCTGATTTATGTGTCCACAGATATCAAAGGCCTCTACACTTGGCCCTTTCCAAACCATTACAGAAGAACAATAAACTATGGGGCCCTTTGATCGCAAGCCTTGAAAGAGTGGAGGCAAGGAGAGGGAGGGAGAAGAAACAGATAGGTAGAGTGAACAGGTTTCAATATTTGTGAACCAGGCCATGCACACTCCACATTCTACCCCCCCCCCCCCCCCCCCCCCCATGATAAGGGGAAAACCAATAACACAGATGGCCAAAGTAAACAATCAACCAGCCTGACCTCTGACCTTATTCCAGTGTGAGAGAGATCTGCTGAGGGTTCCTTTGACCCTGCTGAGTTAGGGTAAAGTTTGGGTTAGGGTTATTGCTATTGTGCCTCTTGCTCCTCTAGTGTACAAACCAGCCCCTCCTCTACCTGGTTAAACTGGCATCTACCAGGTCACCAGGAAAGGTGCACAGTCACCATTGTGCCACAGGGTCACTGGTGCCCAAAACGCACACTCATTACCACCACGAGAATCACAACATGCTATCGCTCTCTTTCTATCCCCTCTTTCTCTATTTCGCTTTCTCTCTGACTCTCTCACTCTCCGTCTCTCTCCCTCACTGTTTTTCTTCTGTTTGACATCCAACTGACATACATCATCAATCAGTTATAGGCTATGGGCATCAGGACATCAATAGGGCATCCATTGAAGGAGACCCAGAGGAGAGAATGTACAGAGGAACGACTTCATAGAGCTCTGGAATCTGTCTGTTTACACCTTTCCTTCATTCTTACATCTGATTCTGTTCATGGTGAACTTCAAGGCCCCTACACACACACCCATATATGTCCATGAGCCGCACAAACACCCACATGAGTTACTCTTACAGATAGATGTGTGCTTCAAAGGGAATTCAGAAAGCCCATCTGTTATAGCTGCTGTAGACGAGGAGGCTGTCTGTGTAGTACTACGCTGCTCCGTGCAGCTCAGAACGACCATCTCTCGATGCCTAGATATCTTACTATACATGGAGAAACGGCGAACAGCCCTTTACCCCAAGGCCCTAGAGATTTCAGTGTAGCATAATGTTAGGCACAACATTGTCCGTCTGTGATTCTTTGATTTGGTTTGTTAGAAGGTTAACTTTTGTAACTGAAGTTAATTACAATTCAGAATATGTCATACACTCCAGTAAGTTTCGCTGGCACGAGAACAGACCCTCTCTGTGGATAAATTAAAGTTAATTTCAATTTGAAGAGATAACTGACAACAAATAAGTTATTATATTAGGCTATAGCGTAAAATATTTAATTAATTTCATAGAGGATCATTTACATCAGCTCAATTCATATCCAAATCCTGTGACATTTGGAACGTATTATTTACCTAAAATCTAGAAGAAAATAACTCAGAAAAAGGTTGCTTACCAACAAAAAAACACCGGTGTGGAGTTTGTGTTTGTTGGGAAAGCTCATCACCAACACAACGAAAAGTACTAAAACGATGATCATTATCGTTAGACATCTCCCTCCGACTAGAAACATTTTCTCCATTGAAGTGACAACTAAGACCAAGTTGCAGTATTTGCGGTACTCAATCTATCATACGTATTCTTTCACTACAATTATTTATTTTGCGAGATGAAATAAAAAGTTGATCTCATCGGCGGTTGTTCTTTTCCGAGCAAGTCACGTATTGAACCAGCCAGAAGAAAGTCGCCCATTCAACCAGCAGTACAGCTTCAGAGTCGTCTTCTTGATAGAGATGCGCTCTAATGTCCGATGGACAAATCCGTATCCCGCTACCGCACTAGGACGCAACTGATTTCTCCTTTCGCTGTCTGCCTCCCTGTATTGCGCGTCTAGGCCAATGTGCGCTCTTCAATCTTCGCGTTAAAACCAGACCAATTTGGGCTATAGTGCCAAGGATGCATTGAGTGCCACGTGCAGACCACGCAGTCTCTCTGTCTGCACCGGTGAACGGTTTATTGAACTAGGTTAAAAGAGTTGGGTACATTTCGTTATGGTTTGGTGGATGTTTTCTACCAATACAATCACATCTGGAGTTGAGGATAGCCTGTATGCGTTTGATCTCGGATCCATTGTCCAACGGAGGTCCCTTAGCCACATGTTGTCCCGGAATGAGTATGCTGCAGCTCTGATTCACAAGGAAACTTGTTACCACTCTCTGACTTTATCTGTTCACAGCTTCTACACTGCTGTTTGGTAGAAAAGGAATGCTCACGAATCAAGGGGGGGGGGGGTCTCTCTCAGGGATCCACTTTCCCAAATGGAGGGGATTGAAGAGCCATTTTAGAGATGTGATCTCGACGCAGAAATGACTGGTAATTGGCATGGACATAAAGGGAGAGGAGACCGGTAGACTATTCCATGGATTAAAAGACAGCCAACACATTAGCCTAAAAGGTGTCACAGGTCAATAAGAGATGTGTCAAGGTGCTGACACAACAGCTGACGCCTACTTTCACACCATGTAAAGAGATGGACTGTGAATGCAAACTTCATGACAGTGTAGGGTAGGCTATAGTGTACTCCACATAAAGGCCTATTTTTTAAATATATGTTTGCTATTTGAATATACATTGAGTATACCAAACATTAAGAAACCCTTCCTAGTATTGAGTTTCACACCCACACACACACACACACACACACACACAGTTGGATGTCCTTTAGATGGTAGACAAATCTTGATACACATGGGAAACTGTTGAGTGTGAAAGACCCAGTAGTGTTGCAGTTCTTGATACACTCAAACCGATGCGCCTGGCACCTACTACCATCCCCCGTTCAAAGGCACTTCAATATTTTGTCTTGCCCATTCACCCTCTGAATGGCACAATTACACAATACATGTCTTCATTTATTTTTTTTGTTTTATTTAACCTTTAACTAGGCAAGTCAGTTAAGAACACATTCTTAATTTCAATGACGGCCTAGTGGGTTAACTGCCTTGTTCAGGGGTAGAACGACAGATCTTTACCTTGTCAGCTCGGGGATTCAATCTAGCAACCTTTCGGTTACAGGTCCAACGCTCTAACCACTAGGCTACCTGCCGCCCCAAATTGTCTCAAGGCTTAAAAATCCTTCTTTATCCTGTCTCCTCCCCTTCATCTACACTGATTTGAAGTGGATTTAACAGGTGACATCAATAAGGGATCATAGCTTTCTCCTGGATTCACCTGGTCAGTCTTTGTCATGGAAAGAGCAGGTGTTCATAATGTTTTGTCCATTCAGTGTATTTCAGAGGTTGACTTTTGAGAGTGTTTCCATGACAGGCAGTACTTTTACCCAGAGCCCAGCTTTTAGTCACAACCTAAGACTGTCTGAGTGGGCTCTCAGTGGTATACACTACACTTTGCCTTATTCATAGCCCACGGCCCGGCCCACGGACAGCTCTAGGTGGTTGCAGTCCAGTTTACTCTGCTAGGCTGACAGGAACAGGAGACTTCCTCAGGATGTAGTGCACCGCAGTGGACCAGGACTGGCAAACAGCACTGTGGTATGGACACCACACACACACACACACACACACACACACACACACACACACACACACACACACACACACACACACACACACACACACACACACACACACACACACACACACACACACACACACACACACACACACACACACACACACACACACGCATGCATGGAAGCACACACACACAAACATGCGCACGTATGCAGGCACACACATAAACACGGACACCCACTCTTCGTTCATAGCCCTCTACCACTACACTCCAGATATTGCTATATCGCCCACAGAGTCCCCAACCCCCAACACACACTGTGGTCCACATATGAGAGCGATACACCGGCCACACACAGACATGCACAGAGGCATGCATTCACAAACAAGATAAATTAATCACATTGATGCCATTGGATCTCATAGATTATCTTGAATATGACACAAGAGACGGTGACTCAGAAGGCCTTGTTTCAGAGTGATCCGTAACCCCTGGAGACCGGTAAACATCTGTGTGCCTCTGAGGTGGTCCACGTGCTCGTTATGAGTCAACCCGTTTCTATGATTTACATGCAATTAACAAACAAACATAGTGTCACACACAGATTAACAGATAGACATGAAGAAGATATGAAGAAGACAGGAAGTATCTCGGTGTGTCTCTGTCTCTGTCTCTGTCTCTCTCTCCCTCATCACTCTCTCTCCTTCTCTCTTCCCTGCCTATCTCTCTCCCCCCCCCCCCCCCCCCCCCCCCTCTCTGCCTGTTGGTAGGATAATGTAACCCAAAAGGCAACAGAATATCCTACAACATGAGCCTCAGCCCCAGCCTCAGCCCCAGCCTTGCCTGAAGAAGAGAAGCTAGCCTAGTGATGCTACTGGGACGGCAGTGGGCCAGCCATAATAATAAAAACATAAAACAGCCTCCTAGCCCCTGGCGCTTACAGCCTTACCCTGAGCCAAGGACCAGAAGCAGTCCTTTTTTCCTCTGTAAATATAGAAAGCAGAGTACTACTGAAGTTATTGTGAACAGTATGTACAGGTATGAAGTTGTCATAGAGGAGGATGAGATTTAGTAGTTGAAGGTGAAGCCCTTTTGGATTTAATTTGTACTACCCAGTAGCCCATATGGGCAAACATTTGATGTTTCACAAACACAAACTGTTTCTCAGAAAGATGAAATCTGCTGTCTCTAATTTGCTACATTTGACATGAATGTCCCCTTTATGGGAGGTCATAAAGGCTTTATAACACATTGATAAATGGTTATAACTCATTGGTTAATCTCATTTACCAGCCAGTTCTCTCTCAATCAAGCCTGAGGACGAGGTTACTCATTGGTTAATCTAATTTACCAGCCAGTTCTCTCTCAATCAAGCCTGAGGATGAGGTTACTCATTGGTTAATCTCATCTACCAGCCAGTTCTCTCTCAATCAAGCCTGAGGATGAGGTTACTCATTGGTTAATCTCATCTACCAGCCAGTTCTCTCTCAATCAAGCCTGAGGATGAGGTTACTCATTGGTTAATCTCATCTACCAGCCAGTTCTCTCTCAATCAAGCTTGAGGATGAGGTTACTCATTGGTTAATCTCATCTACCAGCCAGTTCTCTCTCAATCAAGCTTGAGGATGAGGTTACTCATTGGTTAATCTCATCTACCAGCCAGTTCTCTCTCAATCAAGCTTGAGGATGAGGTTACTCATTGGTTAATCTCATCTACCAGCCAGTTCTC
The DNA here is from genome assembly GCF_016432855.1 of Salvelinus namaycush. Taxonomy (NCBI): domain Eukaryota; kingdom Metazoa; phylum Chordata; class Actinopteri; order Salmoniformes; family Salmonidae; genus Salvelinus; species Salvelinus namaycush. The sequence goes on from NC_052330.1 coordinate 30,824,131, forward strand.
TCTCAATCAAGCCTGAGGATGAGGTTACTCATTGCTTGAAATTGTGCGATTACAAAACTGACCTTAGATCTTTCAGAGCAATTACATTTTATTCCCCAGCTTTGGTTACTGTACCACCAAGTACATGTTGCTCTGTCCGGAGTCCCCCTGAAGTACCCCCTAATGTACAGTTTACCAGTAAGCCTGTTCTCATGAGGCTTCTAAAGTATCCCCTAGAACTCGAGGGGGGGCGGGCAAAGTACGGCCCGCCGGGCACTTCAATCCGGCCTGCAAGACATTTGTGTATTAAATATTATTATATTTGAGTTACGACTTGCCACAAACTTAAAAGCCCAACAAAATACGTTTATTAAACAGTGCTCTACTCCAGACTCTGTAACTAAGGAAAGCTACGGCTGTGGCACATAAAATCACAAAGCATAGCGAGCCTTATACTGAAGGGGAGTTTGTGAAAGAGTGTTTGGTGGAGACTGCTGGTATATTTTGTCCTGAGAGTGAAAAAACAATTCTAGAACATTAGCTCATCACACAGAACAATCACCAGGCGCGTGGAAGTGATAGGTGAGGAGCTAATCTCCGAGTTGAAGAAAAAAGCAGATGGCTTTGATCTGTTTTTCTATAGCACTGGATGAGAATACTGACATCAGAGACACCGCTCAACTTAACATTTTTGTCAGAGGAAAAAATTAGAACTTTGAAATAACAGAGGAACTTCTTGCGATGGAATCAATTATGGAAACAACCAGGGCCTCTGATTTATATGACAGGGTGTCTGCCTGCTTGGGAAAAAAATGAATCTACCTTGGCACAAACGTCACAACAGATGGATCACCAAATCTAACTGGTAAAAACATTGGCCTACTAAAAAGATTACAAGACAAAGTAAAAGAAGAAAACCCTAACTCTGAGGATTTGATATTTCTTCACATCAGGAAGCCCTGTGTAAAAGTCTGTTAAAGCTGGAACATGTTGTCAAAGTGGTTGCAACTTTATACGGGCGAGGAGACTTAACCATCGTCAGTTCAACTTTATACGGGCGAGGGAGCTTAACCATCGTCAGTTCAACTTTATACGGGCGAGGAGACTTAACCATCGTCAGTTCAACTTTATACGGGCGAGGGAGCTTAACCATCGTCAGTTCAACTTTATACGGGCGAGGGGGCTTAACCATCGTCAGTTCAACTTTATACGGGCGAGGGGGTTTAACCATCGTCAGTTCAACTTTATACGGGCGAGGGGGCTTAACCATCGTCAGTTCAACTTTATACGGGCGAGGGGGCTTAACCATCGTCAGTTTAACATTATATGGGCGAGGGGGCTTAACCATCGTCAGTTTAACATTATATGGGCGAGGGGGCTTAACCATCGTCAGTTTAACATTATATGGGCGAGGAGGCTTAACCATCGTCAGTTTAACATTATACGGGCGAGGGGGCTTAACCATCGTCAGTTCAACTTTATACGGGCGAGGGGGCTTAACCATCGTCAGTTCAACTTTATACGGGCGAGGGGGCTTAACCATCGTCAGTTCAACTTTATACGGGCGAGGGGGCTTAACCATCGTCAGTTCAACATTATATGGGCGAGGGGGCTTAACCATCGTCAGTTTAACATTATACGGGCGAGGGGGCTTAACCATCGTCAGTTTAACATTATATGGGCGAGGGGGCTTAACCATCGTCAGTTCAACTTTATACGGGCGAGGGGGCTTAACCATCGTCAGTTCAACTTTATACGGGCGAGGGGGTTTAACCATCGTCAGTTTAACATTATATGGGCGAGGGGGCTTAACCATCGTCAGTTTAACACTATACGGGCGAGGGGGCTTAACCATCGTCAGTTCAACTTTATACGGGCGAGGGGGCTTAACCATCATCAGTTCAACTTTATACGGGCGAGGGGGTTTAACCATCGTCAGTTTAACATTATATGGGCGAGGGGGCTTAACCATCGTCAGTTCAACTTTATACGGGCGAGGGGGTTTAACCATCGTCAGTTCAACTTTATATGGGCGAGGGGGCTTAACCATCGTCAGTTCAACTTTATATGGGCGAGGAGGCTTAACCATCGTCAGTTCAACTTTATACGGGCGAGGGGGCTTAACCATCGTCAGTTCAACTTTATACGGGCGAGGAGGCTTAACCATCGTCAGTTCATTCAGGTGCTCTTTATATGGGCCCTGCAGTACCTAGCTCCACTCCTATTCCCCAGGCGCTCTCTTTTGATGACTTCTGTAACCGTAATAGCCTTGGTTTCATGCATGTTAACATTAGAAGCCTCCTCCCTAAGTTTGTTTTGTTCACTGCTTTAGCACACACTGCCAACCCGGATGTTTTAGCCGTGTCTGAATCCTGGCTTAGGAAGACCACCAAAAATTCTGACATTTTCATCCCTAATTACAACATTTTCAGACAAGATAGAACGGCCAAAGGGGGCGGTGTTGCAATCTACTGCAAAGATTGCCTGCAGAGTTCTGTTTTACTATCCAGGTCTGTTCCCAAACAATTTGAACTTCTACTTTTAAAAATCCACCTCTCTAAAAACAAGTCTCTCACCATTGCCGCCTGCTATAGACCACCCTCTGCCCCCAGCTGTGCTCTGGACACCATATGTGAACTGATTGCCCCCCATCTATCTTCAGAGCTCGTGCTGCTAGGCGACCTAAATTGGAACATGCTTAACACCCCAGCCATCCTACAATCTAAGCTTGATGCCCTCAATCTCACACAAATTATCAATGAACCTACCAAGTACCACCCCAATTCCGTAAACACGGGTACCCTCATAGATATCATCCTAACCAACTTGCCCTCCAAATACACCTCTGCTGTTTTCAACCAAGATCTCAGCGATCACTGCCTCATTGCCTGCATCCGTAATGGGTCAGCGGTCAAACGACCTCCACTCATCACTGTCAAACGCTCCCTGAAACACTTCAGCGAGCAGGCCTTTCTAATCGACCTGGCCGAGGTATAGATATGGGTCTGTAGCTGTTTGGGTCAAGAGTGTCCCCCCCTTTGAAGAGGGGGATAACCGCAGCTGCTTTCCAATCTTTGGGAATCTCAGACGACACGAAAGAGAGGTTGAAAAGGCTAGTAATAGGGGTGGCAACAATTTCAGCAGATAGTTTTAGAAAGAAAGGGTCCAGATTATCTAGCCCGGCTGATTTGTAAGGGTCCAGATTTTGCAGCTCTTTCAGAACATCAGCTGACTGTATTTGGGAGAAAGAGAAATGGGGAAGGCTTGGGCGAGTTGCTGTGGGGGGTGCAGTGCTGTTGACCGGGGTAGGGGTAGCCAGGTGGAAAGCATGACCAGCCGTAGAAAAATGCTTATTGAAATTCTCAATTATAGTGGATTTGTCGGTTTCTAAGGTCTTCGAAAGCCAAGTTAACAAACAGATTACCGACCATTTCGAATCCCACCATACCTTCTCCGCTATGCAATCTGGTTTCAGAGCTGGTCATGGGTGCACCTCAGCCACGCTCAAGGTCATAAACGATATCTTAACCGCCATCGATAGGAAACAGTACTGTGCAGCCGTATTCATTGACCTGGCCAAGGCTTTTGACTCTGTCAATCACCACATCCTCATCGGCAGACTCGACAGCCTTGGTTTCTCTAATGATTGCCTCGCCTGGTTCACCAACTACTTCTCTGATCGAGTTTGGTGTGTCAAATCGGAGGGTCTGTTGTCCGGGCCTCTGGCAGTCTCTATGGGGGTGCCACAGGGTTCAATTCTTGGACCGACTCTCTTCTCTGTATACATCAATGATGTCGCTCTTGCTGCTGGTGAGTCTCTGATCCACCTCTACGCAGACGACACTATTCTGTATACTTCTGGCCCTTCTTTTGACACTGTGTTAACAACCCTCCAGGCGAGCTTCAATGCCATACAACTCTCCTTCCGTGGCCTCCAATTGCTCTTAAATACAAGTAAAACTAAATGCATGTTCTTCAACCGATCGCTGCCTGCACCTGCCCGCCTGTCCAACATCACTACTCTAGACGGCTTTGACTTAGAATATGTGGACAACTACAAATACCTAGGTGTCTGGTTAGACTGTAAACTCTCCTTCCAGACTCACATCAAACATCTCCAATCCAAAGTTAAATCTAGAATTGGCTTCCTATTCCGCAACAAAGCATCCTTCACTCATGCTGCCAAACATACCCTTGTAAAACTGACCATCCTACCAATCCTCGACTTCGGTGATGTCATTTACAAAATAGCCTCCAATACCCTACTCAATAAATTGGATGCAGTCTATCACAGTGCCATCCGTTTTGTCACCAAAGCCCCTTACACTACCCACCACTGCGACCTGTACACTCTCGTTGGCTGGCCCTCGCTTCATACTCGTCGCCAAACCCACTGGCTCCAGGTCATCTACAAGACCCTGCTAGGTAAAGTCCCCCCTTATCTCAGCTCGCTGGTCACCATAGCAGCACCTACCTGTAGCACGCGCTCCAGCAGGTATATCTCTCTGGTCACCCCCAAAACCAATTCTTCCTTTGGCCGCCTCTCCTTCCAGTTCTCTGCTGCCAATGATTGGAACGAACTACAAAAATCTCTGAAACTGGAAACACTTATCTCCCTCACTAGCTTTAAGCACCAGCTGTCAGAGCAGCTCATAGATTACTGCACCTGTACATAGCCCATCTATAATTTAGCCCAAACAACTACCTCTTTACCTACTGTATTCATTTATTTATTTTTGCTCCTTTGCACCCCATTATTTCTATCTCTACTTTGCACTTTCTTCCACTGCAAACCAACCATTCCAGTGTTTTTTTTACTTGCTATATTGTATTTACTTCGCCACCATGGCCTTTTTATATTTTTATTTATTTTTATATATATTTTGTTTGCCTTCACCTCCCTTATCTCACCTCACTTGCTCACATTGTATATAGACTTATTTTTCACTGTATTATTGACTGTATGTTTGTTCTACTCCATGTGTAACTATGTGTTGTTGTATGTATCGAACTGCTTTGCTTTATCTTGGCCAGGTCGCAATTGTAAATGAGAACGTGTTCTCAATTTGCCTACCTGGTTAAATAAAGGTGAAATAAAATAAATAAATAAATAAATGGGCGAGGGGGCTTAACCATCGTCAGTTCAACTTTATACGGGCGAAGGGGCTTAACCATCGTCAGTTCAACTTTATACGGGCGAGGAGGCTTAACCATCGTCAGTTCAACTTTATACGGGCGAGGAGGCTTAACCATCATCAGTTCAACTTTATACGGGCGAGGAGGCTTAACCATCGTCAGTTCAACTTTATACGGGCGAGGAGGCTTAACCATCATCAGTTCAACTTTATACGGGCGAGGGGGCTTAACCATCGTCAGTTCAACTTTATACGGGCGAGGAGGCTTAACCATCGTCAGTTCATTCAGGTGCTCAATGACACAGAGGCAGAGCACCAGGACTTGTTGTCCCATTCAAATGTGCGCTGGCTAAGCCTGGGGGAAGTATTTCGTCCTGTGTGGGAACTGAGAGGGAAGATAGGTATGTTCCTTGATACGGCTGGTAAAGCTGACGACTTCTCCGAATTGAAAGACACAGAATTGCTGGGCGACTTTGCTTTCGGTGTGGACATACTGGGGCGGCTGAATGTGAAACTGCAGGGAAATGGGGTTTTTGTGCATTGAACTGTATTCCAACGTGAAAGCATTCAAGGCCAAACTTACTTTGTTCTCCAGACAAATGAGCAGCCGGTCTCTCGCTCATTTTCCGACACTCGCCACACTGAACGCGCCCAAATCGCAGTGCCGCACTGAGACAAACAGTTTGATCGACCTGCATGCCGAGTTTTCCCGCCGCTTCTCAGACTTCACCAAGATTGAGACTGAGCTGGAGCTTGTTTCATGCCCCCTGTCTTTCGACAGTGAAAAAGCACCACCAGACACAATTGGAGCTCATCGACATCCAATGTGACAGTGCTTTGAAGGAGCAGTAAAGAAGGCCAGCATCCCGGAGTCGCCTCTTCACTGTTGACGTTGAGACTGGTGTTTGCGGGTACTATTTAATGAAGCTGCCAGTTGAGGACTTGTGTGGCGTCTGTTTCTCAAACTAGACACTCTAATGTACTTGTCCTCTTGCTCAGTTGTGCACCAGGGCCTCCCACTCCTCTTTCTATTCTGGTTAGAGCCAGTTTGCGCTATTCTGTGAAGGGAGTAATATAGAGCGTTGTGCGAGATCTTCAGTTTCTTGGCAATTTCTCGCATGGAATAGCCTTCATTTCTCAAAACAAGAACAAAACTGACAAGTTTCAGAAGCAAGGTCTCCGTTTCTGGCCATTTTGAGCCTGTAATCGAACCCACAAATGCTGATGCTCCAGATATTCAACTAGTCTAAAGAAGGCCAGTTTTATTAATTCTTTAATCAGAACGACAGTTTTCAGCTGTTCTAACATAATTGCAAAAGGGTTTTCTAATGATCAATTAGCCTTTTAAACTGATAAACTTGGATTAGCTAACACAATGTGCCATTGGAACATAGCAGTGATGGTTGCTGATAATGGGCCTCTGTACGCCTATGTAGATATTCCATAAAAAATCAGCCGTTTCCAGCTATAATAGTCATTTACAACATTAACAATGTCTACACTGTATTTCTGATCAATTTGATGTTATTTTAATAGACCATTTTTTTTGGCTTTTCTTTAAAAAACAAGGACATTTCTAAGTGACCCCAAACTTTTGAACGGTAGTGTATATATTTTGAAGTTTGCATATTGTGACTAAGTTTGATTGAACTTTACAAGGGTAGAGATGCAGGATCTGTGTGTGTTTTTGACTGTGTCTGATGTTATAAATTATATACATTTTGTGAAAAATCTGTTCACAAAAAACAAGGGTAGAGATGGTACAAGGATAGAATGGTTCTGCAAGCATATGTACACAAGTAGTTGCGTGTCAATGTGAAAATGAATAAAGGCTTCACATGTTTTGTCACGCATATAGTATGTGGCCCTTCAATTGGTTTCATAAACTCAATGTGCTTTTTGAGCCAAAAGGTCTGCCCACCCCTGTCCTAGGTACTAGTACCCCTAGTTGAGAATCACTGCCCTAACTAGCCCATGGAAGTGAGGCAGTGCAAAGGCCCTCAGCATGACATTAGGAAGGAAGGAACTTCCAAACGGAACAGAGACTGCCCCCTGCTGTTGGACATACATCAATACATCTCTGAGCCGCGGGCCGCCTCTCAATAGTCTAGAGAGGCGTCCTCTGTTGGACATACATCAATACATCTCTGAGCCGCGGGCCGCATCTCAATAGTCTAGAGAGGCGTCCTCTGTTGGACATACATCAATACATCTCTGAGCCGCGGGCCGCCTCTCAATAGTCTAGAGAGGCGTCCTCTGTTGGACATACATCAATACATCTCTGAGCCGCGGGCCGCCTCTCAATAGTCTAGAGAGGCGTCCTCTGTTGGACATACATCAATACATCTCTGAGCCGCGGGCCGCATCTCAATAGTCTAGAGAGGCGTCCTCTGTTGGACATACATCAATACATCTCTGAGCCGCGGGCCGCATCTCAATAGTCTAGAGAGGCGTCCTCTGTTGGACATACATCAATACATCTCTGAGCCGCGGGCCGCATCTCAATAGTCTAGAGAGGCGTCCTCTGTTGGACATACATCAATACATCTCTGAGCCGCGGGCCGCCTCTCAATAGTCTAGAGAGGCGTCCTCTGTTGGACATACATCAATACATCTCTGAGCCGCGGGCCGCATCTCAATAGTCTAGAGAGGCGTCCTCTGTTGGACATACATCAATACATCTCTGAGCCGCGGGCCGCATCTCAATAGTCTAGAGAGGCGTCCTCTGTTGGACATACATCAATACATCTCTGAGCCGCGGGCCGCCTCTCAATAGTCTAGAGAGGCGTCCTCTGTTGGACATACATCAATACATCTCTGAGCCGCGGGCCGCATCTCAATAGTCTAGAGAGGCGTCCTCTGTTGGACATACATCAATACATCTCTGAGCCGCGGGCCGCATCTCAATAGTCTAGAGAGGCGTCCTCTGTTGGACATACATCAATACATCTCTGAGCCGCGGGCCGCATCTCAATAGTCTAGAGAGGCGTCCTCTGTTGGACATACATCAATACATCTCTGAGCCGCGGGCCGCCTCTCAATAGTCTAGAGAGGCGTCCTCTGTTGGACATACATCAATACATCTCTGAGCCGCGGGCCGCCTCTCAATAGTCTAGAGAGGCGTCCTCTGTTGGACATACATCAATACATCTCTGAGCCGCGGGCCGCCTCTCAATAGTCTAGAGAGGCGTCCTCCTCTCCTGTCCTTTATTCATAGTGATCTGAAAACACTGTACTTCTATTTCACCTGGACTGGCTGTTCTGTCTGCTGACAGATCTATTAACTAAATTAAAATAGATTTTATCCTCAGCAGGGATTACATTGTATTTACATGTCCAATCATGACCTGACGTAGGTCGGCTACAGGTTTGATTTTGAAGCAGATATCCTTCCTTCTGGAACAATGACAGACTTTATCTGATGCACTTTATTCCCTTGAAGAATCACAAACAGCAAAAACGTTGATTGATTTACAATGTTGATCTCTGTCGCGGCTTCCTCCTTCTCTACGGTGAATTGCCTTTCTGAACTCACTTGATATCCATTGATTCCCACGATTACCCTTGAATTACCCATAAGCCACTGGAAATAGGGAGTATAATTGTATTTCTGAGGGACGCCCGCTCTGCTCTCCAATCGAGAGGGATAGATAGGGTTTTTTAGGCAGTGAAGAGAGGGTTTAGTTTGCTCTACCATTCTACGCCTGGATGGCATAACAATGATCCTATTTTGAGACAGAGAAGGAATTTCCTGCCTCTTCATTGGACCAGACGAGATCTCAACTCAATCTATGGGCAAAGAGAAGACACACAGACACACAGACACACAGACACAGACACAGACACAGACACAGACACAGACACACACACACACACACACACACACACACACACACACACACACACACACACACACACACACACACACACACACACACACACACACACAGGCCTAACTGTGGATGAGAGGATATGGAGATGTAACTCGATTAGAAGTTCAGAGACATGGGACATTATAATTCACATTTCCTTAGGGAAATGCATGAGCAGTTTTTACCGTATATGTGACACATCAGTTAGGCCTAGGCAATATGGCATCCAGTATATTCACATGAGTCATACTCTCTTGTCTCGTTTAAGTTGGAACAAAGCTTTTAAAAAAGCTCCTTGCAACTCAGCCTACAAGAGACTCAAAACTCCAGCATGATCACATCTATCACTTCCATCTCTCAGACCTGTTATATACATGTTATAAACATGATTAGGCCTATTCACTTGTTATTGTAGCACCATGATAAAGCTTTCAGTCAACTGAAATGTTGACTAAATACATATTGAAATGAAGAAAGCTATACACATCTGTGCACTTGCATGTTTGACCCAATTCAAACAATGGATACATTGTTTCCGAACTATTATTTAACCATTATTTAACCAGGCAAGTCAGTTGAGAAAAAAAAACCCCCGGCCAAACCCTCCCCTCCCCCGGCCAAACCCTCCCCCAACCCGGCCAAACCCTCCCCTACCCCGGCCAAACCCTCCCCTAACCCGGACGACGCTGTGCCAATTGTGAGGCGCCCTATGGGACTCCCGATCACGGCCGGTTGTGATACAGCCTGGGATCAAACCAGGGTCTGTAGTGACGCCTCTAACACAGATGCAGTGCAGTAACATCAAAGCTGAACAGAGAAGACATTTCACACTTGGTTAAAACAATGGAAGCATAATTTTATTTATTTTTTATTTAATCTTTATTTAATTAGGAAAAGCCCATTGAGACCCATAGTCTCTTTTTAAAGGGAGACTTGGCCAAGAAGAAAGCAACAATCAATACATCACAGAATTAAAACATACAACAACACAACAACATGATCCAGCCTAAAAAAAGCATTTACACTCCTCCGTAACAGAGTCTCCCATCAATATTTTAAATTCATTCAGTGGCACTAACATATCTAGATGAAGCGTGGAGTGTAGACTATTCCATGCCTCTGGTGTACAAAAAGAGAAGGCAGTCTTGCCTAATACTGTGAATGTCCTGGGGACTTTAAGCAACACCTAGCAGACCAGGTATGGTAACTGCTGGTGGTGAAGGAGACCAGACTACCGAGGGAGTTTACCTGCTGGTGGTGAAGGAGACCAGACTATAGAGGGAGTTTACCTGCTGGTGGTGAAGGAGACCAGACTACAGAGGGAGTTTACCTGCTGGTGGTGAAGGAGACCAGACTACAGAGGGAGTTTACCTGCTGGTGGTGAAGGAGACCAGACTACAGAGGGAGTTTACCTGCTGGTGGTGAAGGAGACCAGACTACAGAGGTAAAGAGGGAGTTTACCTGCTGGTGGTGAAGGAGACCAGACTACAGAGGTAAAGAGGGAGTTTACCTGCTGGTGGTGAAGGAGACCAGACTACAGAGGTAAAGAGGGAGTTTACCTGTTGGTGGTGAAGGAGACCCGACTACAGAGGTAAAGAGGGAGTTTACCTGCTGGTGGTGAAGGAGACCCGACTACAGAGGTAAAGAGGGAGTTTACCTGCTGGTGGTGAAGGAGACCAGACTACAGAGGTAAAGAGGGAGTTTACCTGCTGGTGGTGAAGGAGACCAGACTACAGAAGTAAAGAGGGTGTTTACCTGCTGGTGGTGAAGGAGACCAGACTACAGAGGTAAAGAGGGAGTTTACCTGCTGGTGGTGAAGGAGACCAGACTACAGAGGTAAAGAGGGAGTTTACCTGCTGGTGGTGAAGGAGACCAGACTACAGAGGTAAAGAGGGAGTTTACCCAAAAAGGCATTGTAGATGAACACATACAAATTTAGCTTTTTGCGCATATAAAGTGAGGTCCAATCTATCATTTAGTACAAGGTGCAATGGTGGGTGAGTGACTTGGCATTTGTAATAAAGCCCAAGGATGCATTATAAACAGAGTCCAGTCTCTGTAAGACAGAGGAGGCTGCATGCATCAAATCAAATCGTATTGGTCACATACACATGGTTAGCAGATGTTATTGGTCACATACACATGGTTAGCAGATGTTATTGGTCACATACACATGGTTAGCAGATGTTATTGGTCACATACACATGGTTAGCAGATGTTATTGGTCACATACACATGGTTAGCAGATGTTATTGGTCACATACACATGGTTAGCAGATGTTATTGGTCACATACACATGGTTAGCAGATGTTATTGGTCACATACACATGGTTAGCAGATGTTATTGGTCACATACACATGGTTAGCAGATGTTATTGGTCACATACACATGGTTAGCAGATGTTATTGTGAGTGTAGCAAAATGCTTGTGCTTCTAGTTTCGACAGTGCAGCAGTATCTAACAAGTAATATCTAACAATTCCACAACAAATACCTAATACACACAAATCTAGAGGAATGGAATAAGAATATATAAATATATGGATGAGCAATGACAGAGCGGCATAGGCTAAGATGCAATAGATTGTATCGGATACAACAAGTCACCATAATCAATTACAGAGAGAAAAGTGGCCTGAACAAGCTTCTTCCTAGCCATAAGCGGGAAGCAAGCCTTATTACGAAAAGAAAACCCCAATTTCAATTTAAGCTTCCTCACAAGATTATCCACATGAACTTTAAAGGACAACTGGTCATCCAACCACATACCTAGGTATTTGTAGGATGACACTTTTTCAATAGATAAGCCACCAGTTGTGACAATGCTAACCTTCTCTGGCTGAGTGTGAGACCTGGTAAAGGTCATACATTTAGTTTTCTGTAGATTCAAGACCAGTTTGAGACCATAAAGGGAGGCCTGCAGTGACTGAAAAGCAGTCTGGAGCTCTTCAACAGCCTGAACCAGAGGAGGAGCACATTAATATATGACCGTATCATCTGCATATAGATGTAACTTTGCTGGTTGCATCCCATTTCCCAAATCATTAATACAAATTGAGAACAACACAGGAGCTACAATGGAACCCTGGGGGACACCTCTATTAATCTCCAGAAAGCTAGACTTGTGATTGTCAGTATATACACATTGTGTTCTGTCAGAAAGATAGTTCCTAAACCAATTTAGTGCCCCTTCACTTAGACCAATGTTACTGAGTCTAGCTAGCAACAATTCATGGTCAACTGAATGAAATGCCTTTGATAAGGGAGTTTTTCCTCCCTTTCTAGGGAGTTTTTCCTAGCCACCGTGCTTCGACACCTGCATTGCTTACTGTTTGGGGTTTTAGGCTGGGTTTCTGTACATCACTTTGATATATCAGCTGATGTAAGAAGGGCTATATAAATACATTTGATTTGATAAATCAACAAACAGAACAGCACAATGTTGCTTTTTATCAAGTGCATTTATGGTGTCATTTGCCACTGCCATAGCTGCAGTTGTGGTGCTGTGCCCCGATCTAAAACCAGACTGAACCAGTATGTTCTTTTCAATGAAGAAGTTTAACTGTGAGTTCACTAGGGATTCGTAGACTTTGGCCAGGATAGGGAGTTTGGATGTAGGACGATAGTAATTAGCATCTGAGGGATCTCCACCCTTTAGCAGCGGGAGGACATAAACTGATTTCCAAATGCTGCGTATGAATTGGTCAAGAGACTCAAGTTGAAAATGTGAGCCACAGGTTCAGTAATAATACCAGCTGCTATCTTAAAGAGGTAGGGTTCCAGGTTGTCTGGACCTGCAGACTTTTTAGTGTCTATTGCCTTTAGTGCTTTATGGACCTCAGAATAAGAAACAGGCTAAAGTTAAAATGGTTCACATAAGGGCCTATATCATAGTTGACTCTAACAGAGCTTACATTAGAGGCCTGGACCCCACCATTATCAAAAACTGAACCAGCAGATATGAAGTGCTTGTTAAAACCCCTATAATATCAGCTTTATCTTTCACTTCATTAGAATCCATCATTACATGGTCAGGAAGGCCAGAGGATGCATTAGAACCTGACACTGATTTCATTAGCTTCCAGAACTCGGTAGGGTTGTTAAGGTTCTCTGTGACTGCTTTTAAATAGTAATCTGATTTGGACTTCCTGATCAATCCTGTACATTTGTTTCTTAGCGCTCTGAAGGAGGTCCAGTCAACAGGAGCATTTGTAAGTCTAGCTTGAACCCAAGTGATATTTCTCTTTCTAATTAATTCTGCCAAGTTATCTGAAAACCAGGGATTGTCCCTTCCACTGATTCTACATTTCCTCACAGGGGCATGCTTATCACAAATGGACACAAATTTCACATAAAAATAGCCCCAGGCAGTGTCAGCATCAAGAATCAGACTTACTCTGTCTATATTATGGTACAGATCATGTGAGAACGCTTGCTCATCAAACGGTCTAAACTGTATTTAAAACAAATATTTGGCTTTGATCATTGATGTATTTCTAACACACAGTGAACACTGACATCATTTCCTTAGAATAATGTCCAATAGCGTTGATTTATTAGGTGCTCTGGGATTCGGTCTTGTAGGCGCATTAATTAATTGAGTGAGATTCAGAGAGTCACACAGTTCTTTAAAAGAGTCCGATACAGATGTAAGCATGCCCCAGTTCAAATCTCCTACAATAATGAATTCAGAGTCATTTAACTTGTGCAGGACATCAGAAAGAGAGTGCGTCTCCCGAAGACGAGCGCGGTCTGTAGCAGCCTACAACAGTGATGTGGGAGTCGTTATATACGCTAAATCTAAGTAGCATTCTTACACTTGCATTCAACACGTGTTTAAAATACCACCCATAGGGGTCAAATGTGTGCAAAATATATCAGATCATTATCAAGACGATGTCATATTCTAGGCTCTCTTCTACACGTTCTCATCACACCCGTGTGGCAGAAAATATATATTATATCTAGGCTCCAGCGAGGATCGAACTCGCGACCCCACAAGACCAGTGCTCTACCACTGAGCTATAGAGCCAAATGCGTCATTTTGCAGGCACGTAAGTAGTCTTTACTGATGAAGAATCTAGCTCCTGTCGTTAAACAAACTATGAACCCCGGAAATTGGTCACGAACACACCATAAAAGCAGTAGTAGACTACTAGTGCGCGTTCACATATCGGAACTAGAACACTCGGAAATGTCAATTTTGCTAAATCGTGAACGTGGCACATGTATAACAACAACCATTTACCAAGTTATACATTTCCGAGTTTCGACTACAACGTGAACGCGGCATAGTACTACAGGTGACCAAATTCAGTCCGAAAAGCAGACTACATACCCTGCTTGTAGGGCCACCGCTAGTCTACTGCAATATGGCACTTTTTCATTTGATTGCAGGTTGGATTGGTTATGTTCTTATGTGCCTACTTGGTTTGATGTTGATCGTATTTCTCTGTTTTTGTCTGTACATAAAATATATTCATTTGAAATATGATCACATACCGGGACCACCAAGGAACAGGTAAGTCATTATTATGTAACCTGAACATTTATTTTAAATACTGTAGCTGGAAGTTATTTTCAACTATGTATATTGAGTTACATAAGGATCAGGGAAACTAGAGAAAAGTTAGCCTTAATAACCGCCAGGGGTCGCTGTTTCACCTGTCTTTTGCGTTTTCACTGAGTGAACTTGGTTGAAGGGATGACTCAACAGAACGTCCTTATTTGTCAGTTATGGAATAAACATCTCTTGTTTTCCCACAGTTTTATATTCGGACATACCGCAATCCTGAGGGAAATTAGCAATGGTCGAGTTATCCACGACAAATTCCTGGAATGGTGAGCTGAATGCCATGGAGCAGTGGTGATGGTGGCCAAGACACACACACACACACACACCAAGTTGTCTTGGGACATTTTACATTCTATTTAGTGTAGTCTTTTGTATCTTTGACAGGTCTGAGACATATGGACCGGTGTACCGTATCAACGGTATGCACATTGTGATGCTGTTTGTCACCTGCCCTGATACCACCAAGGTAAACCTGTGCCTGAATATTACACACGCCTGGTTTAAGGGAAGAAGTTAAGCATCCGTCCATTTCTTTGTACTATTTTACAAAGAAAATACCCAGTCATTTCTGTCCGTACTCTACCCTAAAATAAAGTGCCCATTCCATTTCCTCCACAAACTAAACAGACATTTTGCTTTCTCGACCACAGGAAGTGCTGATGTCACCAAAGTACCCCAAAGACTCACTGGTCTACAAGGGTCTTTTCAATCTATTTGGACAGAGGTGATTCCTGAATATGTTGTGTCATTTATGCTATATCAACATATAATAATTACTGCCACCGACTTCGTACCATTACATCTGCGTTTAAAAAAAAAAGTTTCGGTCGGTACCGAATATTTTCTAATACATTTAATCGGAATGCTGTCTGACTTAAATTAAGCCACCTAGACATTACAACTGGACCCCTTGGTCATTGGCAAGGGGATTCAGTGTCAGGGTACAGTAAATACTCTGTTGTCCTGCTTCTCCGCAGGTTTCTGGGAAATGGTCTGATTACGGCTCATAATCATGATGCGTGGTACAAACAGCGAAGGATCATGGACCCTGCCTTCAGCAGTCTGTAAGACACGTATCTATTTCACATGATGTAATAATCAATTGCTCAATGGATCAGTCTGTCTGTCTGTCAGTCAACCAACCAATCCACCTATCCATCCATCCTTCCATCGTGCTGTGTATTGCCAGGTACCTGCGTGGTCAGATGGGTGCGTTCAACGAGCGGGCAGAGTGTCTGATGGATAAACTGGCAGACATGGCTGACACCAACACAGCTGCCAACATGCACCAAATGTTCAACCTTGTGACCCTGGATATCATCACCAAGGTAACGAATGGTCATTCCTACACACTACCCCTGCCAGTTTAATATTTCACATAAAGCTGTCTTCATGACAAACAGGAGAACCTGTCAAAGTGACACATTTTCAGGTTATGACAATTGACTTATTATGCAAGCCACAGTGTAATCTAGCTATTAGGCAGCCAAGCCAGTGAGCTAGCCATTATAATCCATAACTAGGACTCAGAGTTGCTGCTGGTCAGGTATTATTCTGACATGCTAATAAGCTTGATCTGAAACATGAAAGGCACTCATAATAAATGTATCATCATCATCATCAATGTTGTTTATCTGTGTTTCTACCTGTAGGTGGCGTTTGGAGTGGATCTTGATCTGTTGAAGGAGAGTGACACGCAGTTCCCCAAAGCCATAGAGATGTGTCTGAAGGGAATGGTCCACTATGTCAGAGACTCCACCTTCCAGGTAAATAGTGGCATAATCTTGATTAACCCCGAACAAAAATCTTGTGTAATTTGGTCAGCTGCGTTATTAAATGCGTTATAAATTGAGAGAATTCTCCACCCTTACAAAAATAAATTCTCAGCAAAAGCCTCCCCCTTCTGATCCGTGTGAAGTGAAGCACCGCCTTTTCCCAATCCTGATACGTCCAAATAACCAGAGACGAAAAACCCAAACACCTCAACCACAGATGGAACAATGAGACAGATACCACAGATAGAACAATGAGACAGATACCACAGATAGAACAATGAGACAGATACCACAGATAGAACAATGAGACAGATACCACAGATAGAACAATGAGACAGATACCACAGATAGAACAATGAGACAGATACCACAGATAGAACAATGAGACAGATACCACAGATAGAACAATGAGACAGATACCACAGATAGAACAATGAGACATATACCACAGATGGAACAATGAGACAGACCACAGATAGAACAATGAGACATATACCACAGATGGAACAATGAGACAGACCACAGATAGAACAATGAGACAGATACCACAGATAGAACAATGAGACATATAACACAGATAGAACAATGAGACATATACCACAGATAGAACAATGAGACATATACCACAGATAGAACAATGAGACATATACCACAGATGGAACAATGAGACATATACCACAGATAGAACAATGAGACATATACCACAGATAGAACAATGAGACATATAACACAGATAGAACAATGAGACATATACCACAGATGGAACAATGAGACATATACCACAGATGGAACAATGAGACATACCACAGATGGAACAATGAGACATATACCACAGATAGAACAATGAGACATACCACAGATAGAACAATGAGACATATACCACAGATAGAACAATGAGACATATACCACAGATGGAACAATGAGACATATACCACAGATGGAACAATGAGACATATACCACAGATGGAACAATGAGACAGACCACAGATAGAACAATGAGACATATACCACAGATAGAACAATGAGACAGATACCACAGATAGAACAATGAGACATATACCACAGATGGAACAATGAGACATATACCACAGATGGAACAATGAGACAGACCACAGATAGAACAATGAGACATATACCACAGATAGAACAATGAGACAGATACCACAGATAGAACAATGAGACATATACCACAGATGGAACAATGAGACAGATACCACAGATAGAACAATGAGACATATAACACAGATAGAACAATGAGACATATACCACAGATGGAACAATGAGACAGACCACAGATGGAACAATGAGACATATACCACAGATAGAACAATGAGACATACCACAGATAGAACAATGAGACATATACCACAGATAGAACAATGAGACATATACCACAGATAGAACAATGAGACATATACCACAGATAGAACAATGAGACATATACCACAGATAGAACAATGAGACAGACCACAGATGGAACAATGAGACAGATATTTCACCGGATGTATAATTGTGAAGCATCCGCTTGGCGTTTCCACATTCTACACATTTTATCATTGATGAAACATTTGATCTCAAAACAGTTTTCTTTTCCCAAAACTACAATCTGCTACGAACAGAGTGGACAAAGTTTTGTAGACTTTACCCTTTGCCAAAGTTTTAAAATATTGCGTTGTTTAAAAGGAGTGCAAAGGTGAATTTATTTATTGCACACGCGCACTTCACAGAGTAGGCGTTCCCTAACAAAAATATGCAAAAACTCTTTGCCTTAACTACTGCTTGTCATTATCCCATGCATCCCATCCCTTCACAACAGGTTATCTGGGTTTACATCAGGTCCTAGTGGCTGGGGTAACGGAGGTGCAGGTGCTTGTTGTGATGTTACCCTCGTCCTGATGGTGCTAGGCCCTGGTTCTTCTCGATGTTGTTGGTCAGCATGTGGCATGAGGGGTGGGTGGGTATTATATTTGATGCTAGGGTCCTCAACCTCATGGTCAGGCCTGCTGTCTGAGCTACTGGCAGGCCCGGCAGCGCTACACTGGCAGGCCCGGCAGCGCTACACTGGCAGGCCCGGCAGCGCTACACTGGCAGGCCCGGCAGCGCTACACTGGCAGGCCCGGCAGCGCTACACTGGCAGGCCCGGCAGCACTACACTGGCAGGCCCGGCAGCACTACACTGGCAAAACCGGGCAGGGTATTTCATATACCATGTGTTATGTTTATGGGGAAACAACTGGGGGGTGCACAAATTCTATCAGTGGGTTAATGTCCGGCTTTGCCACACCGTAGAGCCGGCCCAGGATGGCATCCTTCATGTCTTTATTTTATAAGCACACATACAGTCAAAACATTGGCACACTGAATCATCAACAGACAGATGTACTGCACCACAATGCTTCATAAAATGTATAGCATCAGTCCCTAGATGGCCTATAAATATGGTTGAATTTCCTATTTCCCTAATCTAACAATTACATTTTTGTTGAATGTCATATTAGCTCTACCCAAAGAACAAGAAGTTCATCAACGAGGTGAAAGAGTCTATTCAGCTCCTGCGTTCGACAGGCAGACGGTGGATCAACGAGAGGAAAATGGCCATCCAAAATGGCGAGGATGTTCCTAAAGATATCCTGACACAGATCCTCAAGACGGCTGGCAAAGGCACGTTGTAGTAGCCTGATCCCAGATCTGTTTGTGCTGTCTTAACAACTCCTACCAATGTTGGCAAGACAAGACAGCACAAACAGATCTGGGACCAGGCTAACATTGGAGACTTTTTACTTTGTGGCTCTGCATGTGACGGTGTCAGCTAAAACAGTCATGTTATTGATGAGGTTCAGTAACAGTATTGTCTCAATTCTGTAAACTTGTATATATTCATAATTTCAGAGGAAAACAAAGACAATGAAGATGAGGAGCTTATGCTGGACAACTTTGTAACGTTATTCGTTGCGGGTGGGTCTCCATAAAAACAATTCCCCACACAATTGAAGATTCAGCAGCTGGATTTACCTTGACAGCCTTTATTGTTTTGTCTTCCTCTTGAAAGGGCAAGAGACAACAGCCAATCAACTAGCTTTTGCTGTCATGGAACTGGGAAGGCTGCCAGAGATATTGGCCAAGTAGGTCTTATTATTTAATTTCATTTAACCTTTATTTAACCAGGAAGGGCTCATTGAGATTTAGAATCTCTTTTTCAAGATTTTTCAAGCATCCTGGCCAAGATAGGCAGCACCAAGTCATTACACAATTACAGACAGACAACATGAAAAACTACAAGTAATCTAGTAAAAACCATTGAATTCACAAGAGTATAACAAAATCATAAAACAGCAAATTAAAAACATTGACAGGTCAGGGAATCAGTCTCAAAATCCTTCATCAGTGATTTAAAAACACCAATCGGGACAAGTTCTTCCAGTTTAAAAGTATTTTGTAAGGCATTCCAAGACAATGGCGCAGAGTACATAAAAGCCCTTTTACCAAATTCAGTTCGGACATTTGGAACAATTAGCAGGATAAAGTCCTGCGAACGAAGAGAGTACCCACCATTTCTGAACAATAAAAATGGCCAAATAAAATGGTAGTAAACCCAAAATGGCTTTGTAAATAAAAGTATACCAGTGACTGAGCCTACGAGTGACCAGAGAAGGCCAACCAACCCTGGTATACAAAGTGCAGTGGTGCGTAAGGGTCTTACAGTCATTCATATATAAAATATCCCCATAGTCTAGTAAAGGCATAAATGTAGCTGATACTAGGCTCCTTCTGGCTTCAAAAGAAAAACAGGCCTTATTCCTAAAATAAAATCCCAACTTCAGCTTCAATTTTTTGTAAGTTGTTGAATATGCAATTTAAAAGAGAGGCCGTCATCAATTAAAATTCCAAGATATTTATATGAGGTTACAGTCTTAATCTCATTTGACAGGTAGTAATAGGTGAAAGGTTCAGAGATCTATTTCTTGCTTTAGAAAACACCATTAGTTTAGTTTTGCCAGTATTGAGGATAAGCTTCAATTGACACAAGGTATGTTGAACAGTATAAAAAGCAGTTTGCAAGTTCTGGAAAGCTTTGTGAGAGACGAGGCACAACAATAAAAAACAGTATCATCAGCGTAAAAATGAAGTTGTGCATTTTGCACATTTTTGTCTGAATTATTGATATAAATAGTGAATAAGAGCGGACCAAGTACAGAGCCCTGGGGCACACCATGACAGACAGACAATTTAACAGACAAGGGCCCATCAAATTGAGTGCACTGAGTTCTATCAGACAGATAGTTCGCAAACCATGCAACTGCATGCTCCGAAAGACCTACACTCGACAATCTCTGCCTCAGTATAGCATGATCAACTGTATCAAAAGCCTTAGAGAGATCAATAAAAAGTGAGACACAGTGCTGTTTTTTGTCAAGGGCTTCAGTGATATCATTTAAAACCTTCATGGCTGCTGTAATTGTGCTATGCTACTTCCTGAAGCCTGATTGGTACATTGATAAAATAGTTAGTATATAAAAACTATTTTAGCTGTTCACTCACAAGGGTTTCAAGTATTATATAGTATTGGTATATATATATATATATATATATATATATATATATATATATATATATATATATATTATATTATATATATAGTAGTATGTCCCCAGGGGTGACAGCTTTGAGATTGGCCTATAATTATTTAAAAGAGTTGGATCTCCCCCTTTTAAAAGTGGTAGGACAAATGCTGATTTCCAGATCTTTGGAATTTCATTACATTCCAGGGTTAGATTGAACAGATATGTAAGTGGTTCAGCTATGAAATCAGCTGCCAGATTTAAAAAGCAGGGATCCAAAAGATCAGGACCTGCAGGCCTTCTGTGATCTAAGGATTTCAGGGCTGTATGTACCTCCTGCACTGATAATGGCAAAAAGCTAAAAGTTTGACCAGCTCTCGCTGGTTCATCCACAGGGTTGTACAGAGACAGAGGACACTGGTTCATCCACACAGGATTGTACAGAGACAGAGGACACTGGTTCATCCACACAGGGTTGTACAGAGACAGAGGACACTGAATCAAACAGCCTACCAGATGATACAAAGTGCTCATTGAAACAATTCAGCATTTCAGTTTTGTCATATACAGCAACAGAGTCCTTCAAAACACATGACAGTAATTCATTAACATTACTGTTACCAGACATAGACTTAATAGCATTCCAAAACTTTCTAGGGTCATTCAGGTTATCAGTGGTAACAGACATAAAATATTCAGACTTGGCCTTCCTGGGAAGAAAATAACACTTGTTTCGTAACTGCCTAAAAATAAGCCGATCAGCATCAGAACATGATTTCCTTGCTTTAGCCCAGGCTAGATTACGGTCATGAATTATACAAAACAGCTCAGAAGAAAACCATGGATTATCCCGTCCTTTAACCCTGAACCTGTGGAATGGGGCATGTTTGTTTACTATTTGGAAAAAAACATCATGAAATAATTTCCAGTCAGTTTCCACATCAGGGATAAGCTCAATCTTGCTCCAGTCAAAATAAAACATATCATGAAAGAAAGCCTGCTCATTAAAACTCTTCACATTTCTCTTACGAATAAAGTGTGGGTTTGTCTTAGGAACCTTAGTATTTCTAACAGCAACAACAGCACAATGGTCACTTAAATCATTACAAAAAACATAAAATGCAGAATATTTATGTGGAACATTTGTCAATATCAAATCAATCAGGGTAAATTTATCTTACCTCTTTGTTTATTGATCATTTCCATAATAAAAAAATACTTTGGTTGAGTTTCTTGTTGTCTATAACTTCTCCAGTGCGAAGCAAGAAGTGGATGATGTCATCGGGATGAAACAGGAAATCAGCTTTGATGACCTGGGGAAAATGACCTACCTGTCTCAGGTACAGTGACTTAATTGATAGGTTTTATACTATATTAATTAACTGTAGTGACAGAATCATTAGATCACTTGTTTTGGTACTGCCCATATGTAGCTTGTTTTTGCTCGCAGGTTCAGGAATGACTGAAAAATTGCAACACTTAGTTGGAGCTAACTCTGGAAATAGCACTGCTGGGTGATTTGTAAAGCCATCATCAATCGATCAATAATATATTAATACTCTTAGCAAAAATGTGTATCTTTAATTTACAATCTGGAGAAACTATGAGAATAGAAAGGTTCAGAACTTTTGTGAAACATCACAGCACAGTTGAAAAATATATGGCAAATACAAATCAAAACTGGATGGTGTTCAGAGATAGATGGGAGGGGTTGAGGGGAGCTGAAGACAGGGACTGGATGGTGTTCAGAGATAGATGGGAGGGGTTGAGGGGAGCTGAAGACAGGGACTGGATGGTGTTCAGAGATAGATGGGAGGGGTTGAGGGGAGCTGAAGACAGGGACTGGATGTTCTTCAGAGGTAGATGGGAGGGGTTGAGGGTAGCTGAAGACAGGGACTGGATGTTCTTCAGAGGTAGATGGGAGGGGTTGAGGGTAGCTGAAGACAGGGACTGGATGTTCTTCAGAGGTAGATGGGAGGGGTTGAGGGGAGCTGAAGACAGGGACTGGATGGTCTTCAGAGATAGATGGGAGGGGTTGAGGGGAGCTGAAGACAGGGACTGGATGTTCTTCAGAGATAGATGGGAGGGGTTGAGGGGAGCTGAAGACAGGGACTGGATGGTCTTCAGAGATAGATGGGAGGGGTTGAGGGGGGCTGAAGACAGGGATTGGATGTTCTTCAGAGGTAGATGGGAGGGGTTGAGGGGAGCTGAAGACAGGGACTGGATGTTCTTCAGAGATAGATGGGAGGGGTTGAGGGGAGCTGAAGACAGGGACTGGATGGTCTTCAGAGATAGATGGGAGGGGTTGAGGGGAGCTGAAGACAGGGACTGGATGTTCTTCAGAGGTAGATGGGAGGGGTTGAGGGGAGTATGTAGTATGTTGTATGTAATATGTTGTATGTAGTATGTATAAGCTGGAAGTGGAAGCTTAAGTATTGTTGTCCATTAGTTTACCCCAATTAGGGAAAGGGTGGTAGGGTTAGGGGAAAATAATATAAATATGTATATATTAAAAATAATATACACTACCGTTCAAAAGTTTGCGGTCACTTAGAAATGTCCTTGTTTTTGAAAGAAAAGCATATTTTTTGTCCATTAAAATAACATCAAATTGATAAGAAATACAGTGTAGACATTGTTACCACATTGCCTCTTCTTGTATTAGTCCACTGAGCTAAAGCCAAAGCATTATCTCAGGGAGCTGACACAAGTCCTCAGGTCTAAGGCCAGGTAACTCAACATGTTGTGTTTGATAATCTATCTACCCCATCAGGTGTTGAAGGAGACTCTGAGGTTGTATCCCACGGCTCCCGGTACGTCTCGCTTCATCCCCAATGACATCACCATCAACGGCATCCCCATCCCAGCGGGAGTCACATGCTTCGTGAGTTACCTCAACACCACTGTCAAGTGGTTTTGTAATAGTTGTTCATATTGTGAAACATCACAGCACAGTGGAAAAATATGTAGCAGCTAGAAATCAAAACTGGATGGTGTTCAGAGATAGATGGGAGGGGTTGAGGGGAGCTGAAGGATGGGACTGGATGGTGTTCAGAGATAGATGGGAGGGGTTGAGTGTAGCTGAAGGATGGGACTGGATGGTGTTCAGAGATAGATGGGAGGGGTTGAGGGGAGCTGAAGACAGGGACTGGATGGTGTTCAGAGATAGATGGGAGGGGTTGAGTGTAGCTGAAGGATGGGACTGGATGGTGTTCAGAGATAGATGGGAGGGGTTGAGGGGAGCTGAACGATGGGACTGGATGTTCTTCAGAGATAGATGGGAGGGGTTGAGGGGAGCTGAAGACAGGGACTGGATGGTGTTCAGAGATAGATGGGAGGGGTTGAGGGGAGCTGAAGACAGGGACTGGATGGTGTTCAGAGATAGATGGGAGGGGTTGAGGGGAGCTGAAGACAGGGACTGGATGGTGTTCAGAGATAGATGGGAGGGGTTGAGTGTAGCTGAAGGATGGGACTGGATGGTGTTCAGAGATAGATGGGAGGGGTTGAGGGGAGCTGAAGGATGGGACTGGATGTTCTTCAGAGATAGATGGGAGGGGTTGAGGGGAGCTGATGACAGGGACTGGATGGTGTTCAGAGATAGATGGGAGGGGTTGAGGGGAGCTGAAGACAGGGACTGGATGGTCTTCAGAGATAGATGGGAGGGGTTGAGAGGAGCTGAAGACAGGGACTGGATGGTGTTCAGAGATAGATGGGAGGGGTTGAGTGTAGCTGAAGGATGGGACTGGATGTTCTTCAGAGATAGATGGGAGGGGTTGAGGGGAGCTGAAGACAGGGACTGGATGGTGTTCAGAGATAGATGGGAGGGGTTGAGGGGAGCTGAAGACAGGGACTGGATGGTGTTCAGAGATAGATGGGAGGGGTTGAGGGGAGCTGAAGACAGGGACTGGATGGTGTTCAGAGATAGATGGGAGGGGTTGAGTGTAGCTGAAGGATGGGACTGGATGGTGTTCAGAGATAGATGGGAGGGGTTGAGGGGAGCTGAAGGATGGGACTGGATGTTCTTCAGAGATAGATGGGAGGGGTTGAGGGGAGCTGATGACAGGGACTGGATGGTGTTCAGAGATAGATGGGAGGGGTTGAGGGGAGCTGAAGACAGGGACTGGATGGTCTTCAGAGATAGATGGGAGGGGTTGAGGGGAGCTGAAGACAGGGACTGGATGGTGTTCAGAGATAGATGGGAGGGGTTGAGGGGAGCTGAAGACAGGGACTGGATGGTGTTCAGAGATAGATGGGAGGGGTTGAGGGGAGCTGAAGACAAACAAAAGATAACTAATGTAAAATATACTGTGTCTGTAAAATGTATATGGTATGTACAGTATAAGATGGAAGTAGAGGCCTATGCGTGGTGGTCCATTAGTTTAATCCAGTTAGGGGAGGGGTGGTAGGGTTCAGGGAAAATAATGAAGAAGGAAATATATTTTCAAATATATATATTTAAAATAAGATATACAGCACCAGTCAAAAGTTTTAGAACACTTACTCATTCAAAGGTTTTTCTTTATTTTTACTATTTTCTACATTGTAGAATAATAGAGAAGACATCACCACTATGAAATAACACACATGGAATCATGTAGGAACAAAAAAAGTGTTAAACAAATCAAAATATATTTTAGATTTTTCAAAGTAGCCTCCCTTTGCATTGATGACAGCTTTGCACACTCTTGGCATTCTCTCCACCAGCTTCACCTGGAATGCTTTTTCAATGGTCTTGAAGGAGTTCCCACATAATCTGAGCACTTGTTGGCTGCTTTTCCTTCACTCTGCGGTCCAACACATCCCAAAACATCTCAATTGGGTTGAGTTCGGGTGATTTTGGAGGCCAGCTCATCTGATGCAGCACTCCATCACTCTCATTGGTCAAATAGCCCTTACACAGCCTGGAGGTGTGTTGGGTCATTGTCCTGTTGAAAAACAAATGATAGTCCCACTAAGCGCAAACCAGATGGGAGGGCATATCATTGCAGAATGCTGTGGTAGCCATGCTGGTTAAGTGTGCCTTGAATTAAAAATAAATCACTGACAGTGTCACCAGCAAAGCACCCCCACACCATCAAACCTCCTCCTCCATGCTTCACAGTGAGAACCACACATGCAGAGATCATCCGTTCACCTACTCTGCGTCTCACAAATACACAGCGGTTGGAACCAAAAATCTCAAATTTGGACTCATCAGACCAAATTCATGTCCATTGCTCGTGTTTCTTGGCCCAAGCAAGTCTTTTCTTCTTATTGGTGTCCTTTAGTAGTGGTTTCTTTGCAGCAATTAGACCATGAAGGCCTGATTCACACAGTCTCCTCTGAACAGTTGATGTTGAGATGTGTCTGTTACTTGAACTCTGTGAAGCATTTATTTGGGCTGCATTTTCTGAGGCTGGTAACTAATCAACGTATCCTCTGCTGCAGAGGTAACTCTGGGTCTTGTTTTCCTGTGGCGGGCTTCATGAGAGCCAGTTTCATCATAGCTCTTGATGGTTTTTAAGAGACTTTCAAAGTTGTTGCCATTTTCCGGATTGACTGACTTTCATGACTTAAAGTAATGATGGAATGTTGTTTCTCTCTGCTTATTTGAACTGTTGTTGCCATAATATGTACTTGGTCTTTACCAAATAGGGCTATCTTCTGTATTCCACCCCTACCTTGTCACAACACAACTGATTGGCTCAAACGCATTAAGAGGGAAAGAAATTCCACAAATTGATTTTTAACAAGGCACACCTGTTAATAATTGAAATGCATTCCAGGTGACTACCTCATGAAGCTGGTTGAGAGAATGCCAAGAGTGTGCAAAGCTGTCATCAAGGCAAAGGGTGGCTACTTTGAAGAATCTCAAATATATTTTGATATGTTTAACACTTTTTTGGTTATTGGTGCAGCAGGTAGCCTAGTGGTTCGAGCGTTGGGCAAGTATGTGTTACTTCATAGTGTTGATGTTTTCACTATTATTCTACAATGTAGAAAATTGTTTTAAAAAATAAAGAAAAATCCTCGAATGAGTAGGTGTGTCCAAACTATCTACTAAAAAAATAAGAATTAAAAACATTTGTTCATATTTATAAGGTTGTTGTTTCTTTTAGTCAGCACCTCATTGACTATTTTGGTGCGTCTCTATTGTACACTACTCTAACTGTTGTATCTGCCGCTGTCGCACATATTTTACGTTTGCCCCTATCTTGTCTGTTCACAGTTCAATTCATACGTCTGTGGACGGTTGGATAAGTTCTTTGAGGAGCCGCTGAAGTTTGACCCAGAGAGGTTCCATCCGGACACTGCCAAGTAAGTGACCCAATATTGTTTAATTGTTGTATTACAACATTTGAATTGATTATGAGCTAACTGACATGTTATGGATGCTGTGTTTGTTTCTGTCCTGAAGGCCCTATTACTGCTACTACCCCTTCGCCCTGGGACCACGCTCATGTCTGGGACAGAGCTTTGCACAGGTGAGACACACACACAGTAACAGGCGCTTACACACACACACACACACACACACACACACACACACACACACACACACACACACACACACACACACACACACACACACACACACACACACACACGCTCACACCAGATTCCTTCTGTTGTTTGCAGATGGAGGCGAAGGTAGTGATGGCCAAGCTGCTCCAGAGGTTTGACTTCAGCCTGCTGCCTGGCCAGTCCTTTGACATCCTGGACACTGGCACTCTGAGACCAAAGAGTGGAGTGGTGTGTAGCATCAGACACCGAGGACAGACAGCCGCAGCCTGACTACTGGAACCTGGAGATGACTAGCCCTTGTCTTTCAACTCAACATATTTCTTTACCCGACTCATTCCGTCTTTCTTCTTTACTGTCTTAAAAAAAAAAGATTAACACATCATCAATGTTTTACCAATCTTGCGCATATATTTGCATGTATTCTGAACAAAAATATAAATGCAACATGCAACTTTTCCAATGGATTACTGAGTTATAGTTCATATAAGGAAATCAATCAATTGAAATAAATTCACTAGGCCCTAATTTATGGATTTTACATGACTGGGCAGGGGCGCAGCCATGGCTGGGCCTGGGAGGGCATAGGCCCACCCACTTGGGAGCTAGGCCCAGCCATTCAGAATAAGCTTATGGTAGAGAAATGAACATTCAATTCTCTGGCAAAAGCTCTGGTGGACATTCCAGTAGTCAGTACGCCAATTGCACGATCCCTCAAAACTTGAGACATCTGTGGCATCTCGTGTTGTGTGACAAAACTACACATTTTAAAGTGACCTTTTATTGTCCCCAGAATAAGGTGCCCCTGTGTAATGATCATGCTGTTTAAGCAGCTTCTTGATATGCCACACCTGTCAGGTGGATGGATTATCTTGGAAAAGTTCTGCACAACATTTGAGAGAAATAAGCTTTCTGTGTGTATGGAACATTTCTTCGATCTTTTATTTCAGCTCATGAAACATGGGACCAACACTTTACATGATGTGTTTATATTTTTATTCAATATACAGTACCAGTCAAAAGTTTGGACACACTTACTCATTCAATGGTTTTTCTTTATTTTTACTATTTTCTACATTGTAAAATAATATTGAAGACATCAACACTATGAAATAACACGTATGGAAACATGTAGTAACCAAAAAAAGGGTTAAACAAATCAAAATATATGTTATATTTGAGATTCTTCAAAGTAGCCACCCTTTGCCTTGATGACAGCTTTGTACACTCTTGGCATTCTCTCAACCAACTTCATGAGGTAGTCACCTGGAATGCATTTCAATGAACAGGTGTGCCTTGTTAAAAGTTAATTTGTGGATTTTTTTTCCCTTAATGCGTTTGAGCCAATCAGTTGTGTTGTGACAAGGTAGGGGTGGTATACAGAAGATAGCCACAGTAAAGGAAGACCCAGAGTTACCTCTGCTGCAGAGGGTAAGTTCATTAGAGTTTCCAACCTCAACATCCAGGCTTTATCACAATCCGGCTGTGATTGGGAGTCCCATAAGGCGGCGCACAATTGGCCCAGCATTGTCCGGGTTAGGGTTTGGCCGGGTAGGCCTCATTGTAAAAAATAATTTGTTCTTAACGGACTTGCCTAGTTAAATAAAGGTTAAATAAAAAAACATCAGCTGTCCAGAGGAGACTGTGAATCAGACCTTCATGTTCGAATTGCTGCAAAGAAACCACGACTAAAGGATACCAATAATAAAAAGAGACTTGCTTGAGACGCATAGTAGGTGAACGGATGTTCTTCGCATGTGTGGTTCCCACCGTGAAGCATGGAGGAGGAGGTGTGATGGTGTGGAATGCTTTGCTGGTGACACGGTCAGTGATTTATTTAGAATTCAAGGCACACTTAACCAGCATGGCTACCACAGCATTCTGCAGCTATACCCCATCCTTCTGGTTTGCGCTTAGTGGGACTATCATTTGTTTTCAACAGGACAATGACCCAACACACCTCCAGGCTGTGTAAGGGATATTTGACCAAGAAGGAGAGTGATGGAGTGCTGCATCAGATGACCTGGCCTCCACAAACCCAACCTCAACCCATTTGAGATGGTTTGGGATGAATTGGACCGAAGAGTGAAGGAAAAGCAGCCAACAAGTGCTCAGCATATGTGGGAACTACTTCAAGACTTGAAAAAGCATTCCAGGTGAAGCTGGTTGAGAGAATGCCAAGAGTATGCAAAGCTGTCATCAATGCAAAGGGTGGCTACTTTGAAGAATCTCCGATATAAAATATATTTTGATTTGTTTAACACTTTTTTTAGTTACTACATGATTCCATATGTGTTATTTCATAGTGTTGATGTCTTCAATATTATTTTACAATGTAGAAAATAGTAAATATAAAGAAAAATCTTTGAATGAGTAGGTGTGTCCAAACTTTTGATTGGTACTGTGTATATATATATATATAAATATATATATATATATTATTTTTTTAATAATTATAAATTATTTTTTTTATAGAGAAATTATATTTTGAATGTAATGGGTGTATGATGATCATGTTTAGTAGGATGGACTTAATATATGAGTGTTTCTAGTCTGTACCTTGTTACTTTGTACACAGTCTAGGTCACTTTGTACACAGTCTATGTCACTTTATACACAGTCTATGTCACTTTATACACAGTCTATGTCACTTTATACACAGTCTATGTCAATTATTATGTTGTTACAGCAACGTTACAGTTCAATATAGTGTAACGACCCTGGGTTTATAAGCACGGATATCGACTCTGCCGCTTGAGCATGCTTTTGGGGCACAGTCGATAGCGCGCTGGACTTCGGGCTAGAAGGTCGAGGGTTCGAGACCTGCTCCCTGCCTGTTTCATTACATTGGTGTCAGAAGTGGGATAACCCAGGGTCGTTACAATATATTCAATATACAACGTATTAAATACTGTAGAGAGCTTTATACAGTATATATTCACTTCTTCGGTGAACTTCTTAATCAACATTATTACCTCAGTGTGTCTGATTTAGTAAATGAAGCCGGTTTTAGTAGAATCATTTAGCAAAATCACTGAGCCCCCGAAAATATTACTTTTGTCCACAAGGTGTCGCTGTAAACCCGCGGAATAAAGACCATTCATGTTTTGCCACTTTCTTGTTTACACTCGTGACCTCTGGATGAGTGTCATTTTTAAAACATGTTGAATGAATTGCTGTTGACTGAATTGCAAGTGGAAGGATTCTACTTAGAGTTTTATGATGGGTTACATTGTGAAAACTCAATCAAGTGTAACATTTCTTTCCTCTGCCGCCTCAGCTTTGATGATTCAGTAATTAGTACAAAGTTTGGAAACAGTGTATTCATTGTTTGAATTGGGTCAACATGCCAGGGCAAGGAAGTGTACACTAAAGCTATCATCATTTTCACAGAGCAATTAAAAGGATTGAGACATTCTGCAGACTGAAAGCAGTGCTTTATTATAGTGCTATAGGTTATTAGGCCAAACCATGTTTATAACACGATAATAACAGGTCACATAGCTATAAATGATGCATCTCAGTGCTGGAGGCGTCACTACAGACCCTGGTTCGATTCCAGGCTGAATCACAACCGGCCGTGGTTGGGAGTCCCATAGGGTGGTGCACAATTGGCCCAGCGTTGTACGGGTTAGGATTTGGCCGGGGTAGGCCGTCATAGTAAATAAGAATTTGCTCTTAACTGACTTGCCTAAATAAATAAAGTTTAAATTAAAACAAATATTTAAAAAATTAAGAATAGTGCTATATTTTCATAATTATTCTGTTGAATTTCAATTACTGAAACTGACCAATTCAATTGCATATTGTTATTTTCAAATCAGATCTATTTTATAACATTTATTGATAAATGTATACATTTTTTATTATAAGAAAACCATGCCTTTTCACGTCTTTCATAACATGTGAAGTGAAGTTCCTTACTGGCCCTTTAAGAAGGCAGTGACATCCATTGCGTGGAGTAGGCACGATCAGGCCTGCCTCTTGATTGGCCGTCTTGATAGAGAGCTTCTTGAACGTTTTCAAATCCGAGTACGCACTACAGTCCGTGGAAACAGTGGAGGACCGTGCTAATTCCCAGCGAGCGACGGTATTCACTCCGCTGCGCGTGCAGGCGCTCACCACTTCGGGGAAATGGCTTATCTTTGAAAGAGCTCGAGCATTGTGTCGGTTGTAAAAGACATTCGTTTCTCGGAAATGCAACATGCGGCAATAGTAAATAGAGTGCTATTAATTCGTTTTCTATAAAAACGTTTCCAAACGCATATTTATGTTTGATTTGTAGCAGAATTGTTAATAATTTTCGATTATTTTTTTCATACGTGCATAACAGGATTTACACATGCAATGCTGGAATGCTGAGGATTCCTCTGACAGTTCTCAGCGCGAGGGATTAGTGATGGAGCTTTGATCTGCAAACATCCACTTGTTTTTTTGTCGGGATGTTATTAATATTTACACGTTATAGATACGATTTATGAACAAATGCAAAGATAAACAATAATTGCAAATACTAACCGCAAGTTTTTGTTGTTGAACGACGGGTGAGGGTGTACTGCATGCAGCCTCTTCTGAATGGTTGACGTTTACAACATCGCATTTTCATTTGATTCATTCAACTTTTTGATCCGAGGTACCACCTTTATTTCCGTATCATGTATTCACATTTCAATACAATTCCGCAATTGAGACTCGGTTAGTTTAGCCTAAACATCCAGTTGACTGCCTTCCTGTTATATCTGACCGGGGAGAAAGCACAGACGCGCGGTGAGACATGGCTAAAAACCTGTCGGAGGGACCCAAGGAGCCAGACCTGAATCAGCTACCGGATGAAGAGCTGCTGCGATGCGGCAAGGAGGAGCTGGTCAAGCGGCTACGGAGGCTGGACAACGAGAAGATGAGCCTAATGATCGACCACGGCAACATGATGAAAGACGTTAACCGGAGGCTGCAGGTGCACCTGCACGAGATCCGCAACCTGAAGGAGATCAACCAGAAGCTCCAGGACGACAACAACGAGCTGCGCGAGCTCTGCTGCTTCCTAGACGACGACCGGCAGAAGGGCAAGAAGCTGTCCCGGGAGTGGCAGCGGTTTGGCCGGTACTCCGCAAGTGCCATGTGGAAGGAGGTGGGCACCTACCAGCTAAAGCTCAAAGAGCTCGAGACCAACCAGGAGAGGGTGGTGCGCGAGAACACGGACCTGAAGGAGATCATCTTCATGCTGGATGAGGACAGGAACGGAGTCGGTTCCCGGAGCTCCATAGACTCCCAGTCCAGCCTCACCAACCTGAATGGCGGGACAGGGACAGTTCGGGATGTCGGGGATGGGAGTAGTACCTCCAGCACAGGGAGCGCAGGAAGCCCCGACCACCATAACGGCCACAACGGCCACAACCACATACACAAGCTGCCCGCGGAGAGGGAGGGCAATCTGGGAAGCACCTTCCAGAGGAGGTCCATGGATGACCTGTCAGCACCACACCATCACAGGAGCATCCCTAATGGACTCTGTGGTAAGTCGAAGTTCCTACACCTGTCATACACCTGTTAAACTCACCTGTCATTCACCTGTTATACTCACCTGTCATACACCTGTTATACTCACCTGTTATACTCACCTGTCATACACCTGTTATACTCACCTGTCATACACCTGTTATACTCTCCTGTCATTCACCTGTTATACTCACCTGTCATTCACCTGTTATACTCACCTGTCATACACCTGTTATACTCACCTGTCATACACCTGTTATACTCTCCTGTCATTCACCTGTTATACTCACCTGTCATTCACCTGTTATACTCACCTGTCATACACCTGTTATACTCACCTGTCATACACCTGTTATACTCTCCTGTCATTCACCTGTTATACTCACCTGTCATTCACCTGTTATACTCACCTGTCATACACCTGTTATACTCTCCTGTCATTCACCTGTTATACTCACCTGTCATTCACCTGTTATACTCACCTGTCATACTCACCTGTCATTCACCTGTTATACTCACCTGTCATATACCTGTTATACTCACCTGTCATTCACCTGTTATACTCACCTGTCATACACCTGTTATACTCACCTGTCGTTCACCTGTTATACTCACATGTCATACACCTGTTATACTCACCTGTCATACACCTGTTATACTCACCTGTCATTCACCTGTTATACTCACCTGTCATACACCTGTTATACTCACCTGTCATACACCTGTTATAGCCTACATCTCTCCACCACACCTGTCCATAGGCCATCTCAATGGGCCATACCAGCCAAGCTTGAGCTGGGATGTTGAATGCATAGGATAAGGTGGAATTAGACTTTGCACCAGCAGTAGGGACTAACAAAGCAGAGCCATCCCTATATGGGTCTGAGACAGACAGACAGCTATTCAGACAGACATATCGTTCAGACAGACAGACATACTGTTCAGACAGACAGACAGACAGACAGACAGACAGACAGACATACCGTTCAGACAGACAGACATACCGTTCAGACAGACAGACCATTCAGACATACAGGTCGTTCAGACAGACAGGCCATTCAGACAGACAGTCCGTTCAGACAGACAGTCCGTTCAGACAGACAGGCCATTCAAACAGACAGACAGACTGTTCAGACATACAGACCGCTCAGACAGACGATTCAGACAGACAGAACTACATCATAACACAAGAGACGTTGGACAGTGATGCTGCCAAGGCCTGAGTGGCCCTCCATCCCCCAGATGGATTCAGTCAAGGCCTGAGTGGCCCTCCATCCCCCAGATGGATTCAGTCAAGGCCCACACAGCAGTGGATCAACCTGCCGTATGACAGAGTCTGACCGACTGGCTTTTTGGTGGACAGACACACCGCACCATATGTGTCACCATATGACTAAACTATTGTTGTTGTTGTGGTTACCTCACTGTTGCTGTGTTTAAATCCTCCCTCATACTGACATGAAGTCATGCCTGGGATGATTATAACACACACACACACACACACACACACACACACACTCACTCACAAAGACACACACACACACACACACTCACTCACAAAGACACACACACACACACACACACACACACACACACACACACACACACACACACACACACACACACACACACACACACACACACACACACACACACACACACACACACACACACACACTCACTGGATGCTTAAGTAGTGTCTTCAGTGTATCACAATCAGATTGATGTGTGGTGAATTAGGTCAGTGAGTATCACGGCCCTGAAGGAAGAAGAGGAGACTATGTTAATTGCTTTTAGAAGGACTCGGGCAAATTGATTTTGGATGAGTTCACTGACTATCATTGTTGTCTTTGGCTGTCCTCCCTCTCTCTCTCTCGTTCTCGTTCTCGTTCTCTCTCTCTCAATTCTGTTAGGTTTCTACACTACTTTCCTTCCATCTATAGCATTTCTTAATAATATGCAGTTCCTTTGGCTTTGATGCCTCGTGATTGAGTATTGCTCTGTTCAAGTAGACTGTTATTTTGCTGTGGTCTGATAGGGGTGTCAGTGGGCTGACTGTGAACGCTCTGAGAGACTCTGGGTTGAGGTCAGTGATAAAGTAGTCTACAGTACTACTGCCAAGAGATGGGCTATAGGTGTACCTACCATAGGAGTCCCCTCACAGCCTATTATTGACTATGTACATACCCAGCATGTGACAGAGCTGCAGGAGTTGTGACCTGTTTTTGTTGGTTATGTTGTCGTAGTTGTGTCCAGGGGGAGGGAATTATGGGGGAGGGAATGCTGTCACCTCCAGGTAGGCGTTTGTCCCACTGTGTGCTGAGGGTGTCAGGTTCTTGTCCAGTTCTGTCATTTAGGTCGTCAGAGACTAGTACCTGTCCTTGTGTCTGTAAAGGATTTTCTTCCCTCTCCAGGATGGAGAAGTGTCTTCATTAAAGTATGGGGATTCTATAAGTATCACACAGGAGGGCATTACTCCCCGTTGAAATCATTTCCTTTTGAATTTCTAGCCAAATGTAAAATGTTCCTGTTTTGATTAATTTAATGAAGTGAGTAAGGACTGCTCTATACCAAATTAGCATACCCCCTGAGTCCCTTCCCTGTTTCACACCTGGTAGTTTGGTGGATGGGACTACCAGCTCTCTGTACCCTAGAGGGCAACCAGTGGGTCAATCTCCTCTATACCATGTTTCTTGTAGGATGATAATGTCTGTATTTCTGATTTATTTTGTGAAGTCCAGGTTCCTGCTGTTTAGGTCAAAGGCAGAGGACCTCAGGCCTTGGATACTCCAAGATGAGATAGTGAGGCTTTGTGTTCCATAAAGTGTCCAATGTTGTTAGTCGTGTGGTTTGGTCTCAGACCAGTAAGTGTGAGCAGAGCCTGCTGAGCATCTGGTACATGCCATTGACTTGGGCTAGTGTAAGAGTGGTGGTTGGACCTGTTTACCTGCTCACGGCCAGGGCGTATGTGTGAGTTTCATGTTGAGGCCCTGTTTGTGGGAGTGGGGGGCATGGGGTGGGCAGGAGGGGCATAGGTCTGATCTGAGGGGGCCTATATGGGTTGTGGTCATGGTTGGTTTGGGGGGGTATTGATTGTTTTGGAGTGGGGGTGTGGATGTGGCTGGTGGTGCTGTGGTCTGGATGTAGAAGTATTTTCCTGGTAGGCTCTCTCTCTTTTCTCTTTCTCCAGACCTGATGAGCCCAGGGCATCTCTCTAAATCTGTCTCTAGTGCTGTGTTGTGAGCTTGGAATAGGACAGATGGCCTGATAAGGATGATTCCTTCACAGGCGACGCCTCCT
The DNA here is from genome assembly GCF_016432855.1 of Salvelinus namaycush. NCBI lineage: Eukaryota > Metazoa > Chordata > Actinopteri > Salmoniformes > Salmonidae > Salvelinus > Salvelinus namaycush. The sequence continues at coordinate 30,860,324 of NC_052330.1, forward strand.
GAACCTACACAGACCTCCCTCTCCCTCTCTTTCACTATGGCCTGCTTAGGATATCGCTCTTTCTCTCCCTCCCTCTCCCTCCCTCTCCCTCTCTTTCACTATGGCCTGCTTAGGATATCGCTCTTTCTCTCCCTCCCTCTCCCTCCCTCTCCCTCCCTCTCCGTCTCTTTCACTATGGCCTGCTTAGGATATCGCTCTTTCTCTCCCTCCCTCTCCCTCCCTCTCCGTCTCTTTCACTATGGCCTGCTTAGGATATCGCTCTTTCTCTCCCTCCCTCTCCCTCTCTTTCACTATGGCCTGCTTAGGATATCGCTCTTTCTCTCCCTCCCTCTCCGTCTCTTTCACTATGGCCTGCTTAGGATATCGCTCTTTCTCTCCCTCCCTCTCCGTCTCTTTCACTATGGCCTGCTTAAGGGACATTTGAAATGCATCAAGCGGACTAGAAATCAATGTCCCCGTCCTAAGACCTAAATACCCAGGCTTTAGCAGGCTGTTGGATGAAATACCATGATGAAATAGGATGCTAAGCCTGGTTTTAGCTGCATATCACCACCAATAACACACACACACACACACACACACACACACACACACACACACACACACACACACACACACACACACACACACACACACACACACACACACACACACACACACACACACACACACACACACACACCAATAACGGCATGATCTGTCTGTAGGATAAATAGAATCTGTTTCGTGCTGTAACATACAAACAGACAGGCCGCCTATATCCAGACTCTGATTCGTTCATTCGTTTTAGGAAGGCAGCATAGGAGCACTTCTTGCAGGAAATTACGTTCTATATACACAGATGGTGTCTTTTGAGGTTCCAGTGATTCTACAATTTTCAAACCCTGAAGGTATATATACCCTATCCTAGCAGCATGCTAGCAAGCGGAGCTGCTTTTAATCTGCACACAAACACATTTTTTGGCCATGTTTGTGCATCATTGCGTAACAGCAATATTGTGTCTGCTTGTCTGCCTGTGGCGGACTGGGACAGGGTTGGGGCTGGGCAACGTCTCTAACCTGATATTTTGCTAGAAGTGATGCCCTTGCATGTCCCTGAACCTTTCTCTTCACATCACACTGTCAGACAGAGGGCATTAGGACAATCTACACATATTGTCTGCTTGACTGGCATGGCCCATGTGTCAAGAAAAGGCTCACTGCAGTGAGTAATTAGTGCCAAGTCTAGTCTATTTGTGCTCTATCTGTGCTAAAAACCTTGTACAGATAGAGACATTCTCTCACCCACCATGATATCTCTCTCCCCTCCAACTGATCTCTGTATAATACTACAACTAATAATAATAATAGTAATAATAATAATATAGATATTTTTTCATACAGAATCTCAGTCACTTAAAAAAAAACGAACCAAAGAAATTTCCGGGGGCTGTCAGTTGATGGGAGATTCCACAGATAGCTGATGATGCCCAGCTGGTTGATGATCATTCAGAGCTGATGGATGAGGTCTAATGTTTGAAGTCCAAGGGAAACAGATGTTAGTTGTTGCCTGAATGTTAAGATGTGTAGCTTCGCTCATGGCGTCCAGATGCCAACGAGGCCTTGGGGACTTTAGTAGACAAACACGGAGGTGCTAAATGAGAGAACTGTGCCAGAATGGGAGGAGGGATGGAGAGATAGGAGGGGAGGAGTGGGGGTAGAATAATCTAAACCTGGCTTGCTGTAAAATAAGGAATATACATCACCGGTTATTTATTACCTTTGGTATTACAGCATATACTGTAGACCCTTTTTCACGACACACTGGTGCCACACACAGATGAGCGAGACGCTTGGAGGTAGTCAGAAAGTCATCTCCATCTGCACCCATTCAACATAACCTCGATGTACGTTTTATTACTTCTAAACAAAATCACTTTTGTGGGTTCAAATACCCTTACAATGTTGTTTTGATTCTTGCTTGAACAGTCGCTACGATTATATTTGGTTGTGATCTTTACAAAATAACTCTTCTTGATGCAGCAGTTGTTAGCTAGAATGCTAACGCTCATTGACATATGCTGTAGCAAAATCTAAAGAGCCATTTTACTGGTTGAAGTTGAAGTGTTTTTAAAAAAAGTATAATGCAGTTGATTTGCAATGATGACACAAACATTATATTAAGCAGGACATTCATACGAACCCAGAAGTGGTGTGAAATGCGCTCATAAGCAACATGTAAATAGAGGCTTTTTTTGCTACCGTTCCATAAGAACTCCCCCACGCACCAACCTGCGTGCATCGCCCTCGTGAGGCCATGTTCTGCCACCAACCTGCGTGCATCGCCCTCGTGAGGCCATGTTCTGCCACCAACCTGCGTGCATCGCCCTCGTGAGGCCATGTTCTGCCACCAACCTGCGTGCATCGCCCTCGTGAGGCCATGTTCTGCCACCAACCTGCGTGCATCGCCCTCGTGAGGCCATGTTCTGCCACCAACCTGCGTGCATCGCCATCGTGAGGCCATGTTCTGCCACCAACCTGCGTGCATCGCCCTCGTGAGGCCATGTTCTGCCACCAACCTGCGTGCATCGCCCTCGTGAGGCCATGTTCTGCCACCAACCTGCGTGCATCGCCCTCGTGAGGCCATGTTCTGCCACCAACCTGCGTGCATCGCCCTCGTGAGGCCATGTTCTGCCACCAACCTGCGTGCATCGCCCTCGTGAGGCCATGTTCTGCCACCAACCTGCGTGCATCGCCCTCGTGAGGCCATGTTCTGCCACCAACTTGTGTGCATCGCCCTCGTGAGGCCATGTTCTGCCACCAACCTGCGTGCATCGCCCTCGTGAGGCCATGTTCTGCCACCAACCTGCGTGCATCGCCCTCGTGAGGCCATGTTCTGCCACCAACCTGCGTGCATCGCCCTCGTGAGGCCATGTTCTGCCACCAACCTGCGTGCATCGCCCTCGTGAGGCCATGTTCTGCCACCAACCTGCGTGCATCGCCCTCGTGAGGCCATGTTCTGCCACCAACCTGCGTGCATCGCCCTCGTGAGGCCATGTTCTGCCACCAACCTGCGTGCATCGCCCTCGTGAGGCCATGTTCTGCCACCAACCTGCGTGCATCGCCCTCGTGAGGCCATGTTCTGCCACCAACCTGCGTGCTCGCCCTCGTGAGGCCATGTTCTGCCACCAACCTGCGTGCATCGCCCTCGTGAGGCCATGTTCTGCCACCAACCTGCGTGCATCGCCCTCGTGAGGCCATGTTCTGCCACCAACCTGCGTGCATCGCCCTCGTGAGGCCATGTTCTGCCACCAACCTGCGTGCATCGCCCTCGTGAGGCCATGTTCTGCCACCAACCTGCGTGCATCGCCCTCGTGAGGCCATGTTCTGCCACCAACTTGCGTGCATCGCCCTCGTGAGGCCATGTTCTGCCACCAACCTGCGTGCATCGCCCTCGTGAGGCCATGTTCTGCCACCAACCTGCGTGCATCGCCCTCGTGAGGCCATGTTCTGCCACCAACCTGCGTGCATCGCCCTCGTGAGGCCATGTTCTGCCACCAACCTGCGTGCATCGCCCTCGTGAGGCCATGTTCTGCCACCAACCTGCGTGCATCGCCCTCGTGAGGCCATGTTCTGCCACCAACCTGCGTGCATCGCCCTCGTGAGGCCATGTTCTGCCACCAACTGCGTGCATCGCCCTCGTGAGGCCATGTTCTGCCACCAACTTGCGTGCATCGCCCTCGTGAGGCCATGTTCTGCCACCAACCTGCGTGCATCGCCCTCGTGAGGCCATGTTCTGCCACCAACCTGCGTGCATCGCCCTCGTGAGGCCATGTTCTGCCACCAACCTGCGTGCATCGCCCTCGTGAGGCCATGTTCTGCCACCAACCTGCGTGCATCGCCCTCGTGAGGCCATGTTCTGCCACCAACCTGCGTGCATCGCCCTCGTGAGGCCATGTTCTGCCACCAACCTGTGTGCATCGCCCTCGTGAGGCCATGTTCTGCCACCAACCTGCGTGCTCGCCCTCGTGAGGCCATGTTCTGCCACCAACCTGCGTGCATCGCCCTCGTGAGGCCATGTTCTGCCACCAACTTGCGTGCATCGCCCTCGTGAGGCCATGTTCTGCCACCAACTTGCGTGCATCGCCCTCGTGAGGCCATGTTCTGCCACCAACTTGCGTGCATCGCCCTCGTGAGGCAATGTTTGCAAACACAGAAAGGGGTCTATACTATGCACCTTAATGTCAACCCAATCATTGCTCTGTTCTGTTCTGCCCACTCTCCACTCTTGGATTCTCCCACATAGCCCTCCACACATTTTTGGCTCCTCTTTCACAAAAGAGAGTGATGGGCACGAGACAGAGAAGTAAACAAAAGGCCTTCAAAGAGGCTTGGTTGTTGGGGGGGTTGGCTGGGAGGTGTTGGGGGGTGAGGCTGGGGAGAGGTGGGGTTACGCTGAGGTGAAGTAGTGTATTGGCTCGGGTTGTGGTGTTGGGGGGTAGGCTGGAGGAGGCAAGACAGGGGTGGAGTTTCTGGGGCATCCCACTGTCAGTGTAATGAGTTTACTGACACCTCTCTCCCCTTGGAGAGAACTAGCTCTATACAGAAACAGTCTTAAATTGTAGCTTTCTATGCCTGGAGAGATGGAGGAATGCATACCGCATAGTCCTAACATTTACAAGTGGTAAAACACCAAGGAATAATTTACATGCAACTTCCTTCCAGACCTCTGTGTGATTGGATGGGTTATTAAAGATCATTGATTGGATGGGTTATTAAAGATCATTGATTGGATGGGTTATTAAAGATCATTGATTGGATGGGTTATTGAAGATCATTGATTGGATGGGTTATTGAAGATCATTGATTGGATGGGTTATTGAAGATCATTGATTGGATGGGTTATTGAAGATCATTGATTGGATGAGTTATTAAAGATCATTGATTGGATGGGTTATTAAAGATCATTGATTGGATGGGTTATTAAATATCATTGATTGGATGGGTTATTGAAGATCATTGATTGGATGGGTTATTGAAGATCATTGATTGGATGGGTTATTGAAGATCATTGATTGGATGGGTTATTAAAGATCATTGATTGGATGGGTTATTGAAGATCATTGATTGGATGGGTTATTGAAGATCATTGATTGGATGGGTTATTAAAGATCATTGATTGGATGGGTTATTAAAGATCATTGATTGGATGGGTTATTAAAGATCATTGATTGGATGGGTTATTAAAGATCATTGATTGGATGGGTTATTGAAGATCATTGATTGGATGGGTTATTAAAGATCATTGATTGGATGGGTTATTAACGATCATTGATTGGATGGGTTATTAAAGATCATTGATTGGTTGAAGCCTGAACTTACATTATGCCTGAAACTGTACTTCCTGTACATTACATGTCCCTATGTATGCAGCCATGTTGTTTTACATCCAGGAGCCAGTGCATTCATCTACAACCATCCACATACTGTAAACTGATCTAAGTGCATGCTGGCCAGGATAGCTGATGACGTCAAGCGTTGATTGGATCGTGAACAGAAACTATGCAGTCTTAAGTCATGTTATATTGTGTGTGTCTGTGTCTATGCAAAAGTCACTCGTGTTCTATTTACAGGAGCCACTGTCTGCATTCACTTATATCATTGGTGGTCTGGAATCTGGACTGGGATTCCACCCAAGGCCCTGAAATATGATGTATTTGAGTTGCACGTGTACAGGATGACTTGCATTGCATTGCAGAGGCTTGACTTTGTGTATGTGTGTGTGTCTGTGTGTGTGCTTCTGTTTGTCTGACTACAGTTCTCCTATCCTACAGTCTGTTTTGTGTTAAACTGAGGCTCCAGACCTGATGAGCCCAGGGCATCTCTCTAAATCTGTCTCTAGTGCTGTGTTGTGAGCTTGGAATAGGACAGATGGCCTGATAAGGATGATTCCTTCACAGGCCACACCTCCTGACCCTATACAGATCGTTTTTGTGAATTATTGTTTGGTGAGCAGACCTCAAACCTCACAACCATAAAGGGCAATGGGTTATATAACTGATTCAAGTATTTTTAAACAGATCCTAATTGGTATGTCAAATGTCAAATGTTACAGTTGAAGTCGAAAGTTTACATACACTTAGGTTGGAGTCATTAAAACTCATTTTTCAACCACTCCACAAATTTCTTGGTAACAAACTGTAGTTTTGGCAAGTCGATTAGGACATCTACTTTGTGCATGACACAAGTAATTTTTCCAACAATTGTTTACAGACAGATTATTTCACTTAGAATTAACTGTATCACAATTCCAGTGGGTCTGAAGTTTACATAGACTAAGTTGACTGTGCCATTAAACAGCTTGGAAAATTCCAGAAAATGATGTCATGGCTTTAGAAGCTTCTGATAAGCTAATTGACATCATTTGAGTCAATTGGAGGTGTGCCTGTGGATGTATTTCAAGGCCTACCTTCAAATTCACTGCCTCTTTGCTTGACATCATGAGAAAATCAAAAGAAATCAGCCAAGACCTCAGAAAAAAAATTGTAGACCTCCACAAGTCTGGTTCATCCTTGGGAGCAATTTCTAAACGCCTGAAGGTACCACGTTCATTACAAACAATAGTACGCAAGTATAAACACCATGGGACCACGCAGCCGTCATACCGCTCAGGAAGGAGACGCGTTCTGTCTCCTAGAGATGAATGTACTTTGGTGCGAAAAGTGCAAATCAATTCCAGAACAACAGCAAAGGACCTTGTGAAGATGCTGGAGGAAACAGGTACAAAAGTATCTATATTCACAGTAAAACGAGTCCTATATTGACATAACCTGAAAGGCCGCCCAGCAAGGAAGAAGCCACTGCTCCAAAACCACCATAAAAAAGCCAGACTACTGTTTGCAACTGCACATGGGGACAAAGATCGCACTTTTTGGAGAAATGTCTTCTGTTCTGATGAAACAAAAATAGAACTATTTGTCCATAATGACCATCGTTATGTTTGGAGGAAAAAGGGGGAGGCTTGCAAGCCAAAGAACACCATCCCAACCGTGAAGCACGGGGGTGGCAACATCATGTTGTGGGGGTGCTTTGCTGCAGGAGGGACTGGTGCACTTCACAAAATAGATGGCATCATGAGAAAGGAAAATTATGTGGATATATTGAAGCAACATCTCAAGACATCAGTTAGGAAGTTAAAGCTTGGTCGCAAATGGGTCTTCCAAATGGACAATGACCCCAAGCATACTTCCAAAGTTGTGGCAAAATGGCTTAAGGACAGCAAAGTCAAGGTATTGGAGTGGCCATCACATTGCCCTGAAAATTTGTGGGCAGAACTGTAAAATTGTGTGCGAGCAAGGAGTTCTACAAACCTGACTCAGTTACACCAGCTCTGTCAGGAGGAATGTGCCAAAATTCACCCAACTTATTGTGGGAAGCTTGTGGAAGGCTGCCCAAAATGTTTGACCCAAGTTAAACAATTTGAAGGCAACGCTACCAAATACTAATTGAGTGTATGTAAACTTCTGACCCACTGGGAATGTGATGAAAGAAATAAAAGCTGAAATAAATCATTCTCTCTCCTATTAGTCTGACATTTCACATTCTTAAAATAAATTGGTGATCCTGACCTAAGACAGGGAATTTTTACTAGGATTAAATGTCAGGAATTGTGAAAAACTGAGTCTGAATGTTTTTGGCTAAGGTATATGTAAACTTCCGACTTCAACTGTATGTTCCTTTTGATGGCATAGAAGGCCCTTCTTGCCTTGTCTCTCAGATTGTTCACAGCTTTGTGGAAGTTACCTGTGGTGCTGATGTTTAGGCTAGAAGGTGGTCTCCAGGGCAACAGTGTCTAGATGGAATTTGTATTGGTGGTCTGTGCGACTGGACCTTTTTTGGAACACCATTACTTTTTGTCTTACTGAGATTTGCTGTCAAGTCCCGGGTCTGACAGAATCTGTGTAGAGGATCTAGGTTCTGCTGAAGTATGTTTTTCCCCTAACACTGATTTCCATCCATTTGTGTAGCAGACCTTCATGCCAAATTGAGTCAAAAGCTTTTTTGAAATCAACAAATAATGCGAAGACTTTGCCTTTGTTTTGTTTGTTTGTCAATTAGGGTGTGCAAGGTGAATATGTGGTCTGTTGTACGGTAATGTGGTAAATTTGATATTTGCTCAGTACATTGTTTTCACTGAGGAAATGTACGAGTCTGCTGTTAATGATAATGCAGAGGATTTTCTCAAGGTTGCTGTTGATGCATATTCCAAGGTAGTTATTGGGGTCAAATTTGTCTCCACTTTTGTGGAATTGCACTGTCCAATTTACACTAGTTATTGCAGTGAAATAATATCATGCTATTGTTTGAGGAGAGTGCACAATTATGAACTTGAAAATGTATGAATAAACCAATTAGACACATTTGTGCTGTCTTGATACACCATTTTGAACAGAAATGCAATGGTTCATTGGATCAGTCTAAAACTTTGCACATACACTGCTGCCATCTAGTGGCCAAAGTCTAAATTGCACCTGGGCTGGAATAATACATTATGGCCTTTCTCTTGCATTTCAAAGATGATGGTACAAAAAAAATACACAAAAACAAGTTTTTTTCTTTGTATTTTCTTTTACCAGATCTAATGTGTTATATTCTCCTACATTCCTTTTACATTTCCACAAACTTCAAAGTGTCTTTCAAATGCTATCAAGAATATGCATATCCTTGCTTCAGGTCCTGAGCTACAGGCAGTTAGATTTGGGTATGTCATTTTAGGGGAAAATTGAAAAAAAGGGGCGGATCCTTCAGAGGTTATTAAGTGAAACGTTTTGTCCAGGAAGTTTTCTAAAAGCGATTGAATTTGTTGTTGCCTAATTGTTTTTTGGTAGATTTCCACACTACTTTCCTTCCATCTATAGCATTTCTTAATATTATTCTCTTCCATTGGTTTTTGATGCCTCGTGATTGGTTATTCCTCTGTTCAAGTAGACTGTGATTTTGCTGTGATCTGATAGGGATGTCAGTGGGCTGACTGTGAACGCTCTGAGAGACTCAGGGTTGAGGTCAGTGATAAAGTAGTCTACAGTACTACTGCCAAGAGATGCGCTATAGGTGTACCTACCATAGGAGTCCCCTCGAAGCCTACCACTGACTATGTACATACCCAGCGTGCGACAGAGCTGCAGGAGTTGTGACTCATTTTTGTTGGTTATGTTGTCGTAGTTGTGTCTAGGGGGGCATAAGGGGGAGGGAATGTTGACCTCCAGGATGGTGTTTGTCCCCTTATGTGCTGAGAGTGTCAGGTTCTTGTCCGGTTCTGGCATTTAGGTCGCCACAGACTAGTACATCTCTCTCTCAATTCAATTCAAGGGCTTTATTGGCATGGGAAACATGTTTACATTGCCAAAGCAAGTGAAATAGATATTAAACAAAAGTGAAATAAACAATAAAAAATTCACAGTAAACTCTCTCTCTCTGTCTTTCTCGCACAAAGTAGGCTATAGCCTAAGTGAAGATCATAATGGAGTTTGCGCTAAGAAGCGATGCAGAAGTTTTCATTGAAGCAGGCCTAAATAAGCCGGAGTCAGTTATTGTCATCAATGCTTGACTATAAATCGGTGTTGATGGTCTAATTAGGGCCGTTATTTGTGATGATTAGACAGCCCTGAACCAGTTTTTAAAGTGTTGATTTAGTAAACAGTTCTAGGCCAGCTGTGGCAGGATTATCATCCTAATCTAATCTAATCTAATCTATAGTCTCACGTTAATATGCTAATTAGAGACGGACAAGCTCTGTTCTGGTCCCGCTAGCAGATTACCCCTCAAGGGTTAATCCAATCCACGGGCTGTGTGTGTGTGTGTGTGTGTGTTAGTAGGTGTGTGTGTGTGTGTGTGTGTGTGTGTGTGTGTGTGTGTGTGTGTGTGTGTGTGTGTGTGTGTGTGTGTGTGTGTGTGTGTGTGTGTGTGTGTGTGTGTGTGTGTGTGTGTTTTAAGGGGAATGCAGCACTGGAATTAAACCCTGGTGAGAGTTAAAGGTCAGAACAGTGGGACACCACTGATCAATGATCTGTCTAATGTATCCATGCAGTCTTTCAGGAGGACTGGTTGTAACCATGAGGGTGTTCACTAACGGATGTAGAGTGTGTGTTGGTTTCCCCAGAGAGCATCCACACTGAGAGAAAGTGTGTGTGTGTGTGTGTGTGTGTGTGTTTGTGTGTGTGTGTGTGTGTGTGTGTGTTGGTTTCCCCAGAGAGCATCCACACTGAGAGAAAGTGTGTGTGTGTGTGTTTGTGTGTGTGTGTGTGTGTGTTGGTTTCCCCAGAGAGCATCCACACTGAGAGAAAGTGTGTGTGTGTGTGTTTGTGTGTGTGTGTGTGTGTGTTGGTTTCCCCAGAGAGCATCCACACTGAGAGAAAGTGACTTTATATTCCATTTATTTAATGTGGCGAAGAGACCGTTTTGACATTTCATTAAGTTGATTTAAATGTTATTTTTAGAGGAACACTAACTTGTTGAGTAATAATTTAAGTCACTTAGTCACACCATAAAACTAAAGCACTTAGACTAAATGAGGCTCTAATTAGACTCTGTTAGTCACACACAGAAAAGCCATGAAAATAGAATGGCTTTTTAAACTGTGACTTTGAAACCCTACACTCCAATTGCTTTAATTGCGTCATTCGTGGGCCCAGTGTGTTTTTAAATGTGTGTGTGTGTGTGGTTGTTCGTGTGGTTGTCCGTGTGGTTGTGTGTGTGTGTGTGGTGACCTCTTTTGCTATCTGATATATCACCAGCTCATCATTCTAGCTGTGCTGTAATCTCGTCCCTCTCTCTCTCTCTCTCTCACCTGGAGCGATACATGCGATGCAGGGTTTCCGTCAGGAAAATGAACATTTGACCGGCAGCATTTACATTTACAGGACATGTAAGACATTTACCAGACCCATTATGCATTGGTTTTGTAAGCTGATGAGGGCGTCCACCCACGGTTGTCAGAATGACAGAAATCACATTTCGTTTATGGTAATTCATCTTAACAGAACATGCAACTGTGCGCCTCATTCTTACCGAATTCTGATGAGCAATTAGAAGATGTTAGACTACATAGGTGTGACCATAAGACCAGGGGAAGCTGAGCTTTCCCTAAAGTAAATTCAATTGGCAAAATGATATAGCTTAATTAGCTTACTCCTGTCTATACAGAAATAAATGAAATCATTCAAAATAAGCTACAATACCAGAAAGTGTGATTTGACCACAGAGGATCATTGGCTACGGTCAGAAGGACCCACAATATGGGCAGAGGGAAAGGCAATTACCAAATAGTTGAGTGTTGAGTTGCAACTGTCAGTGACAAGCCAGGCATATCGCAATATTTTAAAATACAATCGCGTAAAAACTGTTTGGAAAACAGATGGCTATTGCTGTAAAGAGAGAAACAATGAAAAGACTCCAATCCGTCTTTTAGTTATAAAGATTCTCAACTTAATTGTGTGAACAGTAGCCTGTCTTATTGGCACGTTTTGGAGAACATGTGACAAATCCCTGTTGAGGGTTCATGTTCACTGCATTTATCATTGGGTCAGTTTTTTGTTGTTTTGTTTTTGGACAATAATTTCCTTCTCCAGTTTAGATGGATGTAATATTGTATTTGTGTCTCTCCTTTTTATAAAAAGACAACATTTTCCTGAGGAAATGTAAGCTATCTGATACAGCCTCCTCTAAGCCGCTGCGCGCTGCATTGAACACTTGTTTTTTTGCGAACAGCGATTGAGTTATATTATTAGCCTAAATTATGACTATCTAATCATCACATTAGGATTAGTAGGCTACTCCTAATAGTAGGCTAGAGTAACAAACAGCAAAATCACTAGCCCTATGTCAATCTACTATCCCCCATATTAGAACAGTTGCAATGCGCACAAGGCAGGAGGCTATGAGAGACATTACTTTCCATAATCTAGTTAGCGGGAATACACCACTGTGAGCAGTTTCATGTGACAGAGATGAACATATCAGTTAGACATTTAGAAAGAGGGGAGATATAAAGATGCAATAACTATCATGGTTTGCTAATAGGACTAGGACAACTATCATGGTTTGCTAATAGGACTAGGACAACTATCATGGTTTGCTAATAGGACTAGGATAACTATCATGGTTTGCTAATAGGACTAGGACAACTATCATGGTTTGCTAATAGGACTAGGATAACTATCATGGTTTGCTAATAGGACTAGGATAACTATCATGGTTTGCTAATAGGACTAGGATAACTATCATGGTTTGCTAATAGGACTAGGATAACTATCATGGTTTGCTAATAGGACTAGGATAACTATCATGGTTTGCTAATAGGACTAGGACAACTATCATGGTTTGCTAATAAGACTAGGATAACTATCATGGTTTGCTAATAGGACTAGGACAACTAACATGGTTTGCTAATAGGACTAGGATAACTATCATGGTTTGCTAATAGGACTAGGATAACTATCATGGTTTGCTAATAGGACTAGGATAACTATCATGGTTTGCTAATAGGACTAGGACAACTATCATGGTTTGCTAATAGGACTAGGATAACTATCATGGTTTGCTAATAGGACTAGGACAACTAACATGGTTTGCTAATAGGACTAGGATAACTATCATGGTTTGCTAATAGGACTAGGATAACTATCATGGTTTGCTAATAGGACTAGGATAACTATCATGGTTTGCTAATAGGACTAGGACAACTATCATGGTTTGCTAATAGGACTAGGATAACTATCATGGTTTGCTAATAGGACTAGGACAACTATCATGGTTTGCTAATAGGACTAGGACAACTATCATGGTTTGCTAATAGGACTAGGATAACTATCATGGTTTGCTAATAGGACTAGGATAACTATCATGGTTTGCTAATAGGACTAGGACAACTATCATGGTTTGCTAATAGGACTAGGACAACTATCATGGTTTGCTAATAGGACTAGGATAACTATCATGGTTTGCTAATAGGACTAGGATAACTATCATGGTTTGCTAATAGGACTAGGATAACTATCATGGTTTGCTAATAGGACTAGGATAACTATCATGGTTTGCTAATAGGACTAGGATAACTATCATGGTTTGCTAATAGGACTAGGATAACTATCATGGTTTGCTAATAGGACTAGGATAACTATCATGGTTTGCTAATAGGACTAGGATAACTATCATGGTTTGCTAATAGGACTAGGATTGTGCCTTTGGCTGCTGGACAATGAAAGACAGTTGATAACCAATAGAACCTGAGAGAAAGATGCTACTGGTTTCTATGGCAATATGGAAGTCTTTATAAAACAAGATGCCACTGGTTTCTATGGCAATATGGACGTCTTTATAGAACAAGATGCCACTGGTTTCTATGGCAATATGGAAGTCTTTATAAAACAAGATGCTACTGGTTTCTATGGCAATATGGAAGTCTTTATAAAACAAGATGCTACTGGTTTCTATGGCAATATGGAAGTCTTTATAAAACAAGATGCTACTGGTTTCTATGGCAGTATGGAAGTCTTTATAAAGCAAGAAGCTACTGGTTTCTATGGCAATATGGAATTCTTTTTAAATCAAGATGCTACTGGTTTCTATGGCAATATGGAAGTCTTTATAAAACAAGATGCTACTGGTTTCTATGGCAATATGGAAGTCTTTATAAAACAAGATGTTTTAAAACAAAAATTTAAATAGTAGCTCTTTTTAATGGTGGGCATATTATTATTTTTTTATACATGTTTGCTTTTAGAATTGTTGTGCAATGATTGGTCTTATTAAAGCATGTTTCACTCCAGCAGCTACTGCTATTTCAGTCAATGAATAGGCTAAAATGCATTATTTCGCAATGGGATAATTTTTCTCCCAGACTATCGGCCTGGCAGGCAATTTTAATGATCTGCTTTTTTTGGGGTTTTAAGGCCAAAAGTCAGCTATTCCCGGCTAACGAAAATCCTGGTGCGGTAGAACCGGCTTTCCTAGTTTAGTTCACAGCAAGTCCTCACCTCATGTTTCTAGCTTCACTCCCCAGTCACTCAGCCAGTCCAGCATTAGTTTACCTCAAGAATTGTTGTTGTGTCACGCCTTGAGAAGGTGAGGTGACTCATCCACCTGGCTACCAGACTGGGCGTCTTTCCAGTTGACAAAACCACAGTCAGCAAAGACAAGTGGCAATGATTCATTGAGAAAGTAGAGAGTCTATAGATACATTGTCTGTGTTTTCTGTTGAACAAAGAAGCCGGAAGCAAAGCGAAAAGAGACACAGTAACTAAATATGAAAAGTGATATGTGGGTCAATTGCTAAAAACAGTGCTCAATTATTCATGATGTATTAAAGCACTACAAAGTCTGCTTCAAGTCTGGTTAACTTGTATCATGAAAATTAAAAGTTTTCAATATCCCCATTGGCCTAGGCCTATACTAAATCAAACATTTGGAGGATATCAAACATGACTAGTTGAACAAAGCCTTGAATTTTACTGTGTACTTCTTCATTTAAAGGAAAACTCTGATATCGACTTCACAATGTTGTTTACCATTCCATTGTCTCTTCTAGTCTATGTTGTGTTTCAGACTCTGATGTAGATTCATGTAGTGACCGTGCCTACCCCTTCAGTTGTTGTCATGGTAATGGGAGGCCTGGAAGGCCTCGCCCCACCTCAAGGCTGGTACAGTACACTACATTACTGACTAGCCTATGTCTTGAATGGAAAACCAGTACTTGTGTAGTGTAGCATCATTCTGTGTGACGGTTAGATAAAGACTATCATGTTCTGTTGTAAACATCTAATAATGAAGCTAAGCTATGGTACAATCTTGTTCTAGTCAAAATGTCATCTCTCTGTAAGGAGTGTGGACCTGCCACATTGGCACTATTAAGCCTTACTGAGCAGAGTCACATAATTCCCCAGGGTGTGTCTATCCCGGGCTGTTGGCTGTGTCTCTGGGATGGTTTACGTTTCACTCTACCTGTCCGGCCTATCAGGCTCTGACTGTCCGGTTTCCCAGGAGAGAGAGAAGATAGAGAGACAGATCAACAGAGAAAGATAGAAGATAAGAGAGACAGATCAACAGGGAGAGATAGAAGATAGAGAGACAGATCAACAGGGGGAACCTCTCAGCTGGGTATTGTCAAAAACACAAAGCATGTCTGTCAGGATGCCATGCATTGGTCACATTCCTGGACAATGTCGGAAGTGGTTTTCCCTTTCTTTTCTCTCTTTGTCTTTGTCTTTGTCTCCGTCTCCACCCCCCCCCCCCCCCCCCTCTCTCTCTCTGTATCTCTCTCAATTCAATTCAATTCAAGGGGCTTTATTGGCATGGGAAACATGTGTTAACATTGCCAAAGCAAGTGAGGTAGACAGTACACAAAAGTGAAACAAACAATACAAAATAACAGTAAACATTACACATACAGAAGTTTCAAAACAATAAAGACATTACAAATGTCATATTATATATATACAGTGTTGTAACAATGTACAAATGGTTAAAGCACACAAGTTAAAATAAATAAGCATAAATATGGGTTATATGGGTCTCTCTCTCTCTCTCTCTCTCTCTCTCTCTCTCTCTCTCTATGTCTCTCTCTGTATCTCTCTATGTCTCTCTCTGTATCTCTCTCTCTGTATCTCTCTCTCTGTACCTCTCTCTCTCTCTGTCTCTCTCTCTCTGTATCTCGCTCTCGCTCTCTCTCTCTCTCTCTGTATCTCTCTCTCTGTACCTCTCTCTCTCTGTCTCTCTCGCTCTCTGTATCTCTCTCTCTGTATCTCTCTATGTCTCTCTCTCTCTCTATCTCTCTCTCTGTATCTCTCTCTCTGTCCCTGTATCTCTCTCTCTCTATATCTCTCTCTGTATCTCTCTCTCTGTCCCTGTATCTCTCTCTATATCTCTCTCTGTATCTCTCTCTGTATCTCTCTCTCTCTCTCTGTATCTCTCTCTCTGTCCCTGTATCTCTCTCTCTATATCTCTCAATTCAATTCAATTCAAGGGGCTTTATTGGCATGGGAAACATGTGTTAACATTGCCAAAGCAAGTGAGGTAGATAATATACAAAAGTGAAATAAACAATAAAAATTAACAGTAAACATTACACATACAGAAGTTTCTAAATAATAATAATAATATTTTCTAATAAAGACATTACAAATGTCATATTATATATATACAGTGTTGTAACAATGTACAAATGGTTAAAGTACAATAGGGAAAATAAATAAACATAAATATGGGTTGTATTTACAATGGTGTTTGTTCTTCACTGGTTGCCCTTTTCTTGTGGCAACAGGTCACAAATCTTGCTGCTGTGATGGCACACTGTGGTATTTCACCCAGTAGATATGGGAGTTTATCAAAATTGGATTTGTTTTCGAATTCTTTGTGGATCTGTGTAATCTGAGGGAAATATGTCTCTCTAATATGGTCATACATTGGGCAGGAGGTTAGGAAGTGCAGCTCAGTTTCCACCTCATTTTGTGGGCAGTGTGCACATAGCCTGTCTTCTCTTGAGAGCCATGTCTGCCTACGGCGGCCTTTCTCAATAGCAAGGCTATGCTCCTGAGTCTGTACATAGTCAAAGCTTTCCTTAAGTTTGGGTCAGTCACAGTGGTCAGGTATTCTGCCACTGTGTACTCTCTGTTTAGGGCCAAATAGCATTCTAGTTTGCTCTGTTTTTTTGTTAATTCTTTCCAATGTGTCAAGTAATTATCTTTTTGTTTTCTCATGATTTGGTTGGGTCTAATTGTGTTGCTGTCCTGGGGCTCTGTGGGGTGTGTTTATGTTTGTGAACAGAGCCCTAGGACCAGCTTGCTTAGGGGACTCTTCTCCAGGTTCATCTCTCTGTAGGTGATGGCTTTGTTATGGAAGGTTTGGGAATCGCTTCCTTTTAGGTGGTTGTAGAATTTAACGGCTCTTTTCTGGATTTTGATAATTAGTGGGTATCGGCCTAATTCTGCTCTGCATGCATTATTTGGTGTTCTACGTTGTACACGGAGGATATTTTTGCAGAATTCTGCATGCAGTCTCAATTTGGTGTTTGTCCCATTTTGTGAAGTCTTGGTTGGTGAGCGGACCCCAGACCTACCTCACAACCATAAAGGGCAATGGGCTCTATGACTGATTCAAGTATTTCTCTCTCTGTATCTCTCTCTCTGTATCTCTCTCTCTATATCTCTCTCTCTGTATCTCTCTCTGTCTTTCTCTCTCTCTGTATCTCTCTATATATATATATCTCTCTCTCTCTCTGCCCCTGTATCTCTCTCTATATCTCTCTCTCTGTATCTCTCTCTCTGTCTTTCTCTCCCTCTCTCTCTCTCTTTCTCTCTCTTCGTCCCTGAACCTGCTGTCTGATCTGTTCATTCATTCCAATCAGCACAGCTCCCATCTGACAGAATGAGGTTATAGGCCCTGGCCAGCAGAGCCCATAAACCACACAGCCCATGAACCACACAGCCCATAAATCACACAGCCCATGAATCACACAGCCCATAAACCACACAGCCCATGAATCACACAGCCCATGAACCACACAGCCTATGAACCACACAGCCCATGAATCACACAGCCCATAAACCATACAGCCCATGAATCACACAGCCCATAAACCATACAGCCCATGAACCACATAGCCAGTGAGGAGTAGAATAGCACTACTAATCTAGATGACACTACTCTATGTCTAGATATACTGTATGAGATTGATATCTGAATATATAGACTATTGGTTAAATGACTATGCCTAGATTATGTACTGGATAGATAGATAGATAGATAGATAGATAGATAGATAGATAGATAGATAGATAGATAGATAGGTATATGAGTAAGCAGCTCATACATAATGTATTTGCTGTGATTGTAAACTCTTTACCCAAGTGATTGTATTGTGTGTACGTACTTCATGCAAAGAGCAAGTGATTCCTGATAATCTTGTGCTCAATAATGTAGGGTAGATTCTCCTTCTCTCTCTCTCTCTTTATCATTGTCTTTCTCTCTCTCTCTCTTTATCATTGTCTTTCTCTCTCTCTCTCTCTCTTTATCATTGTCTTTCTCTCTCTCTCTCTTTATCATTGTCTCTCTCTCTCTCACTCTTTATCATTATCTTTCTCTCTCTCTCTCTCTTTATCATTGTCTCTCTCTCTCTCACTCTTTATCATTATCTTTCTCTCTTTCTCTCTCTCTCTTTATCATTATCTTTCTCTCTTTCTCTCTCTCTCACTCTCTCTTTATCATTGTCTTTCTCTCTCTCTCTTTATCATTGTCTTTCTCTCTCTCTCTCTTTATCATTGTCTTTCTCTCTCTCACTCTTTATCATTATCTTTCTCTCTCTCTCTCTTTATCATTGTCTTTCTCTCTCTCTCTCTTTATCATTGTCTTTCTCTCTCTCCCTCTCTCTCTCATCTCAACGGTGATGATCGGTGGGGCGGCTTGATGGATTGCCCCCACGCCTGGCCTGGAAGCCAGTGAAGTGGAGGGAGGGAGGGAGAGAGAGAGAGGGGGATGAAAGAGGGAGAGAGAGAGAGGGGGATGAAGGAGGGAGAGAGAGTGGGATGAGGGAACAGTGGGGTAGGGTAGCTCGCTGGTTGACCCGCTCAGAATGACATCATTCCCAGAGTGGTCACCAGTGTGTGTGTGTGTGTGTGTGTGTGTGTGTGTGTGTGTGTGTGTGTGTGTGTGTGTGTGTGTGTGTGTGTGTGTGTGTGTGTGTGTGTGTGTGTGTGTGTGTGTGTGTGTGTGTGTGTGTGTGTGGACTTGACAAGAGTTTTTGGAGAGATTGATAGCTTTTCAATGCTATTTGTTTGCTCCAATCAAAACCATGCATGACATTAGCAAAATTGTAAGGTTTCTCATTTGGTGAGTTCGTTTTGCATGGCCCGGTGCCTCTGATGGCTGGAAATTTCACTTAAGGACCAATGGAATTGCCTAAATGTGCAAACTTCGCCCACCCAGAGCACTGGGCCATGCAAAATGAACTTGCCCATTGCAATGTTGCAACACTGTTCTTGGTGGAAAATAAACCCGGGCAAACCGTTCTCCAATCTTTTATATAAATAAGGCGCACACCATGGCTACTCTCCCAGTGTACAATCTCCTGGTAGAAAAGGGCCGACTGTTGGAGACTTTACTTATCGTGTCGATTCAAACAAGACCGAATGCAATGTTTCCATGGGAAAAGACAGCATTTGTACCCACAAGTTGACGGGGAAGAATACTACCTACCTCAAGAGACATCTGAGAGAGCATCCTCCCAATAGAAGCTCAGGTAATAACACACCTGTGAAGTGAGCATTTGAACTGAGCTGTCATAAAGTGAAGTGTTTTAGAGGTGTGAAAATAAATGTCATCTCACACAGTCGGGGAATGTATATGTGTTGATGACTGGCTTTTATGAGCTCTGTGAAGGAATGGAATGTTAGTCTGGGCCCCTGTGAAGGAGAATGTTAGTCTGGACCCCTGTGAAGGAGAATGTTAGTCTGGACCCCTGTGAAGGAATGGGATGTTTAATCTGCTGCAGAGTGATGTGTTCTTCTGCCAATTTGGCAGTTGTAAAGAGAATAGGATGTTATTCAGAAAAACATGTTGGTAGAACAAGGCTGTGTATGTTTGTGCACATGGAAGTAGGTGATTTATGTTTAATATAGGTTAATGAGACAATACAAATGTGATGTGACTAAACTGTTACTAGTTGACAAAAATGACCCATTGTTTTTGTAATTTTGACTAGGGTTGCAAAGGGTCATAAACTTTCCGGTAAATTTCCCGGATTTTTTTCGGGAATTTTCAATGGGAAGTTAAGCCTGGGAATTTTGCTTAAATTTATTTAAAAAAGTTAGCTTATAACAGTGAACTTTTTTGTGGGATACACATAAGGGGATTTTAGGTCTTGGCATATTTTGGTGAAACTATCCCCAATTCAATGGAATTGCAACCCTCTGCATGCACATTGCACTCTTCCATCACATGTACAGCTGATTCTCAGGATCTTGCACAATAATGAGATGATATTGAGCCCACACTACTACACAGTCTGAGCCAAGGACTACATGCTTTCTGGTAAGTTTTGATTACAATACTGGGTAGGGTGAATATATTTTATATGACATACATTATGTTTTGTTAACTAGTAAATAGTAGTCTACAGCAAATTGTGTTTAAATCATTTCTAACTTGTTAGCAATTTCTGCTAGTTAGTTTTTGCTACCATGTGGGTTTAACTTGCTTGAGCCTGCTAACTGGGGAGTGTTAATTCACCTGTTTCCATACATGTTTCATTTCAAAACATTTATCTTACAAAGGAGTTGTTTCTCTGTACATGGAGTTGTATTTGGGTTTCATTTACAATTTTTTTTCTAAACTTTACAGGAAAATGCCAAGGGCACTGTCTGATGTGTGGAGACATTTCACTGCAGCTAATGTAGAAGGAAAAGCAGTGTACAATTGCAAATACTGTGCCAAATCATATGTGAAGAATGCAACAAAGATGCAGAATCGTCTGGCCTAGTGCATACAGTTCCCTCAGCGCTCACAACAAGCAACCTCTGACAAAAGTCCCTCTACTTCTATTCGAGGTGAAAATTATGAATCAGACACCTTATCGAGTGCAACAGCTCATGGTCCTCCTGGAATCAGAAGTTTTTTGACTCAATGGAGGAACATAGTCAGAGAAATGCTGATGAATGTCTTGCTCGAGCTGTGTATGCAACTGGTTCACCTCTGATGCTCACAGGCAATGTGTATTGGAAGAGATTTCTGAATGTTCTTCACCCAGCATACACCCCTCCAACCAGACATGCTTTATCTACTCATTTGCTGGATGCAGAGTTCAACCGATTTCAAGTGAAGGTCAAGCAAATCATAGAGAAAGCAGACTGTATTGCAATCATCTCTGATAGGTGGTTGAATGTTCGTGGGCAAGGAATAATTAACTACATCATCTCCACCCCTCAACCAGTATTCTACAAGAGCACGGACAAAGGACAACAGACACACCGGTCTCTACATTTCAGATGAGCTGAATGCAGTCATCAATGACATTGGATCACAGAAGGTATTTGCGCTGGTTACAGACAATGCTGCGTACATGAAGGCTGCTTGGTCTAAAGTGGAGGAGTCCTACCCTCACATCACACCCATTGGCTGTGCTGCTCATGCATTGAATCTGCTCCTCAAGGACATCATGGCACTGAAAACAATGGATACACTCTACAAGAGAACCAAGGAAATGGGTAGGCATATGAAGGGTCATCAAGTTATAGCAGCAATCTACCTCACCAAGCAAAGTGAGAAGAATAAGAGCACCACATTGAAGCTGCCCAGCAACACCCGTTGGGGTGATGTTGTCATCATGTTTGGCAGTCTCCTGGAGGGGAAGGAGTCATATCACAGTCTACCGATATGGACAGCCCCATCAAGAGGATCCTCCTGGAGGATGTATTTTGGGAGAGAGTGGTAAACAGCCTGAAACTCCTGAAACCTATAGCATTAGCTATTACACGGATTGAGGGAGACAATGGCATCCTGTCTGTTCAGACTCTGCTTGCAGAGAGAAGAGGTTCGTACTGCCCTGCCCACTTCACTGTTGCTCCAAGCAGTGGAAACTGCAGTTCTGAAATACATCAAAAAGCATGAAGACTTCTGCCAGAAGCCCATACACACCGCAGCGTACATGTTGGACCCCAAGTATGCTGGCAGGGCATCCTGTCTGGTGCAGAGATCAACAAGGCCTATGGTGTCATCACTACCGTGTCTCGCCACCTTGGCCTGGATGAGGGCAAGGTTCTTGGCAGTCTGGCGAAGTACACTTTCAAGCAAGGGCTTTGGGATGGAGATGCAATATGGCAGTCGTGCCAACATATCTCATCAGCCACCTGGTGGAAGGGACTTTGTGGATCTGAGGCTCTTTCCCCTGTTGCCTCCATCATCCTCCAAATCCCACCAACATCAGCCGCCTCAGAGCGCAACTGGTCCTTGTTTGGGAACACACACACCAAAGCACGCAACAGGCTTACCAATACAAGGGTTGAGAAATTGGTGGCCATCCGGGCAAATTTGAGACTTTTTTGAGCCTGACAACGAGCCATCCTCAACAAGGTTGGAAGGTGACAGTGAAGATGAGGCCTCAGAGTCTGATGTTCAAAAGGTGGACATTGAGGGGGTCCAGGGAGAAGACATGGAAGCGTGAGAGGAAGACAACCAAAGATGTAGTTTCTAGACTATCATTTTACAGATGTATGTTGAAAACGTTCTTGGGAGATGTGATGGATCATTGGGGATCATTCAATATTCCCTTTATTTTGTTGTTCAGTGAAATCATCTCATGTAAAGAGTCAACTCATTTAAAGTTAAATTCATAACTAAATCCTATTGGAAGGATTTAATCATTTGCAATTATGTCTACTTATGATAAGGTAAAAGGTTTATGTTTATGTCTCCATATGATATGGTAAATATATCTAATACAAAAAACAACATTTAAATGGTATTAATATTCATTTGCATATATTCCCGTTAATTCCCATATATTCCCGTTAATTCCCATGGAAAGTTTCCACCTCTGAATATTCCCCAAAATGTGCAACCCTAATTTTGACAATAACATGACTAAATCATTATTCAAATGACAAAAATGTCAAATCAAATCAAATTGTATTAGTCACACACAGTGAAATGCTTACTTATGAACCCCTAACCAACAATGCAGTTCCAAAAAATATGGATAAGAATAAGAGATAAAAGTAACAAGTAATTAAAGAGCAGCAGTAAAATAACAATAGTGAGAGTATATACAGGGGGTACCGATACAGAGTCAATGTGCCGGGGCACCGGTTAGTTAAGGTAGTATGTACATGTAGGTAGAGTTATTAAAGTGTCTATGCATGGATGACAACAGAGAGTAGCAGTGGTGTAAAGAGGGGGATAGGGGGAGGGCAATGCAAATAGTCTGGGTAGCCATTTGACTAGATGTTCAGGAGTCTTATGGCTTGGGGGTAGAAGCTGTTTAGAAGCCTCTTGGACCTAGACTTGGCACTCCGGTACCGCTAGCCATGCGGTAGCAGAGAGCACAGTCTATGACTAGGGTGGTTGGAGTCTTTGACAATGTTTAGGGCCTTCCTCTGACACTGCCTGGTATAGAGGTCCTGAATGGCAGGAAGCTTGGCCCCAGTGATGTACTGGGCCGTTCGCACTACCCTTTGTAGTGCCTTGCGGTCGGAGGCCGAGCAGTTGCCGTACCAGGCAGTGATGCAACCAGTCAGGATGCTCACGATGGTGCAGCTGTAGAACCGTTTGAGGATCTGAGGACCCATGCCAAATCTTTTCAGTCTCCTGAGGGGGAATAGGTTTTGTTGTACCCCCTTCACGACTGTCTTGGTGTGCTTGGACCATGTTAGTTTGTTGGTGATGTGGACACCAAGGAATTTGAAGCTCTCAACCTGCTCCACTGCAGCCCCGTCGATGAGAATGGGGGAGTGCTCGGTCCTCTTTTTTCCTGTAGTCCACAAGTTGAGGGAGAGGTTGTTGTCCTGGCACCACACGGCCAGGTCTCTGACCTCCTCCCTATAGGCTGTCTCGTTGTTGTCAGTGATCAGGCCTACCACTGTTGTGTCATCGTCAAATTTAATGATGGTGTTAGAGTCGTGCATGGCCGTGCAGTCATGAGTGAACAGGGAGTACAGGGCACCCACCCTGAGCACTCACCCCTGAGGGGCCCCTGTGTTGAGGATCAGCTTGGCGGATGTGTTGTTACCTACCCTTACCACCTGGGGACGGCCCATCAGGAAGTCCAGGATCCAGGAGCAGAGGGAGGTGTTTAGTCCCATGGTCCTTAGCTTATTGATGATCTTTGAGGGCACTATGGTGTTGAACGCTGAGCTGTAGTCAATGATTAGCATTCTCACATAGGTGTTCCTTTTGTCCAGGTAGGAAAGGGCAGTGTGTAGTGCTATAGATATTGCATCATCTGTGGATCTGTTGGGGCGGTATGCAAATTGTGGGTCTAGGGTTTCTGGGATAATGGTGTTGATGTGAGCCATGACCAGCCTTTCAAAGCACTTCATGGCTACAGACGTGAGTCCTACATGTTGGTAGTCATTTAGGCAGGTTACCTTAGTGTTCTTGGGCACAGGCACTATGTTGGTCTGCTTGAAACATGTTGGTATTACAGACTCGGACAGGGAGAGGTTGAAAATGTCAGTGAAGACACTTGCCAGTTGGTCAGCGCATGCTCGCAGTACACATCCTGGTAATCCGTCTGGCCCTGCGGCCTTGTGAATGTTGACCTGTTTAAAGGTCTTACTCACATCGCCTGCAGAGAGCGTGATCACACAGTCTTCCCGGAACAGCTGGTGCTCTCATGCATGTTTCAGTGTTATTTGCCTCGAAGCGAGCATAGAAGTAGTTTAGCTCGTCTGGTAGGCTCGTGTCACTGGGCTGCTCTCGGCTGTGTTTCCCTTTGTAGTCTATAATAGTTTACAAGCCTTGCCACATCTGACGAGCGTCAGAGCCGATGTAGTACGATTCGATCTTAGTCCTGTGTTGATGCTTTTCCTGTTTGATGGTTCATCGGAGGGCATAGCGGGATTTCTTATAAGCTTCCTGGTTAGAGTCCCGCTCCTTGAAAGTGGCAGCTCTAGCCTTTAGCTCAGTGCAGATGCTGCCTGTAATCCATGGCTTCTGGTTGGAGTATGTACTTACAGTCACTGTGGAGACGACGTCATCAATGCACTTATTGATGAAGCCAATGACTGATGTGGTGTACTCCTCAATGCCATCGGAGGAATCCCGGAACATGTTCCGGTCTGTGCTAGCAAAACAGTCCTGTAGCTTAGCATCTGCTTCATCTGACCACTTTTTTTATTGATCTTGTCACTGGTGCTTCCTGCTTTAATTTTTGCTTGTAAGCAGGAATCAGGAGGATAGAATTATGGTCAGATTTGCCAAATCTAGGGACAGCTCATTCAATGCTGTCTTAGTGCCAGCCTCTGACTGTGGTGGTATGTAAACATCTACGAAGTTTACAGATGACAACTCTCTCGGTAGGTAGTGTGGTCTGCAGTTTATCATGAGATACTCTACCTCAGGCGAGCAATAGCTCGAGACTTCCTTAGATATCGTGCACCAGCTGTTATTTACAAAAATACACAGTCTGCCGCCCCTTGTCTTACCAGACGCCGCTGTTCTATCCTGCCGGTACATCGTATAACCAGCCAGCTGTATTTTGATATTGTTGTTGCTCAGCCACGACTCCGTGAAGCATAAGATGTTACAGTTTTTAATGTCCCGTTGGTAATTTAATCGTCCGCGTAACTTGTCGATTTTATTCTCCAAGGATTGCACGTTTTTTAGCAGAAAGGAGGGAAGTGGGGGTTATTCGATCGCCTACGAATTCTCAGAAGGCAGCCTTCGGCCCCCTTTCTCCTCCTCCTCTTCATGCAGATCATGAGGATCGGGGCCTGTTCCCGAGGAAGAAGTATATCTTTCGCGTCGGGCTCGTCAGTCATCGTGTCGGGCTCGTCAAATGTGCCTAAGACTTAATGATATTTTAGTCAAAATGACTAAGACCTAATCTAAAAAAGAGTGCCATGAAAAAAGAGTGCCAAAATGAACACTGTTGTGTGTGTTAGGGCTGTGACGGTCATGGAATTTTAGATGATGATTGTTGGTCAGCCAAATGATCACGGTTATATATACAGTATATACACTACTGTTCAGAAGAAATTGCCAAGAAACTGAAGATCTCGTACAACGCTGTGTACTACTCCCTTCACAGAACAGCACAATCTGGCTCTAACCAAAATAGAAAGAGGAGTGGGAGGCACCGGTGCACAACTGAGCAAGAGGACAAGTACATTAGAGTGTCTAGTTTGAGAAACAGACGCCTCAAAAGTCCTCAACTGGCAGCTTTATTAAATAGTACCCGCAAAACACCAGTCTCAACGTCAACAGTGAAGAGGCGACTCCAGGATGCTGGCCTTCTAGGCAGAGTTCTTTTGTCCAGTGTCGGTGTTCTTTTGCCCATCTTAATCTTTTCTTTTTTTGTCCAGTCTGAGATATGGCTTTCTCTTTGCAACTCTGCCTAGAAGGCCAGCATCCCGCAGTCGCCTCTTCACTGTTGACGTTGAGACTGGTGTTTTGCTTCTTTAATCAGAACAACAGTTTTCAGCTGTGCTATCATAATTGCAAAAGGCTTTCACGCCTGTGTAGATATTCCATAAAAAAACAGCCGTTTCCATCTATAATAGTCATTTAGTCATGTTGAATCTGTGTTTGAAATTCACTGCTTGACTGTGCAATCTTACTGGCAGCAATATCCTTGCCTGTGAAGCCCTTTTTGTGCAAAGCAATGATGAAGGTACGTGT
This sequence comes from Salvelinus namaycush, assembly GCF_016432855.1. Lineage (NCBI taxonomy): Eukaryota > Metazoa > Chordata > Actinopteri > Salmoniformes > Salmonidae > Salvelinus > Salvelinus namaycush. The sequence goes on from NC_052330.1 coordinate 30,886,685, forward strand.
TTCCTTGCAGGTAACCATGGTTTACAGAGGAAGAACAATGATTCCAAGCACCACCCTCCTTTTGACACTTCCAGTCTGTTATTCGAACTCAATCAGCATGACAGAGTGATCTCCAGCCTTGTCCTCGTCAACACTCACACCTGTGTTAACGAGAGAATCACTGACATGATGACAGCTGGTCCTTTTGTGGCAGGGCTGAAATCAATCAATCAATCAAGTTTATTTTATATAGCCCTTCGTACATCAGCTAATATCTCGAAGTGCTGTACAGAAACCCAGCCTAAAACCCCAAACAGCAAGCAATGCAGGTGTAGAAGCACGGTGGCTAGGAAAAACTCCCTAGAAAGGCCAAAACCTAGGAAGAAACCTAGAGAGGAACCAGGCTATGAGGGGTGGCCAGTCCTCTTCTGGCTGTGCCGGGTGGAGATTATAACAGAACATGGCCAAGATGTTCAAAATGTTCATAAATGACAAGCATGGTCAAATAATAATCAGGAATAAATGTCAGTTGGCTTTTCATAGCCGATCATTAAGCGTTGAAAACAGCAGGTCTGGGACAGGTAGGGGTTCCATAACCGCAGGCAGAGCAGTTGAAACTGGAACAGCAGCAAGGCCAGGTGGACTGGGGACAGCAAGGAGTCATCATGCCCGGTAGTCCTGACGTATGGTCCTAGGGCTCAGGTCCTCCGAGAGAGAGAAAGAAAGAGAGAAGGAGAGAATTAGAGAGAGCCAAGATGTTCAAAATGTTCATAAATGACAAGCATGGTCAAATAATAATCAGGAATAAATGTCAGTTGGCTTTTCATAGCCGATCATTAAGAAATGCAGTGGAAATGTTTTTTGGGATTCAGTTAATTTGCATGGCAAAAAGGGACTTTGCAATTAATTGAAATTCATCTGATCACTCTTCATAACATTCTGGAGTATATGCAAATTGCCATCATACAAACTGAGGCAGCAGACTTTGTGAAAATTTATATTTGTGTCATTCTCAAAACTTTTGGCCACAACTGTAGTTGTCCTCTTGCTCAAAAAAAAATTGTCACTGGCGAACAATACCCCATAATGTCAAAGTTGAATTGAAAATAAAAAAAACAATCCTATGCTGAAATGTCTTGCGTCTTTAAGTATTCAACCCCTTTGTTATGGCAAGCCGAAATAAGTTAAGGAGTAATAATTGCTTAACAAGTCACATAATAAGTTGCATGGAATCACTATGTGTGCAATAATAGTGGTTAACATGATTTGTTTATGACTACCTCATCTCTGTACCACACACATACAATTATCTGTAACGTCCCTCAGTCGAGCAGTGAATTTCAAACACAGATTCAACCACAAAGACCAGAGAGGTTTTCCAATGCCTCACAAAGAAGTGCACCTATTGGTAGATGGGTAAAAAAAAAAAAGCTGACAATTAATATCCGTTTAAGCATGGTGAACTTATTAATTACACTTCGAATCATTTCACCCAGTAACTACAAAAATACAGGCGTCCTTCTTAACTCGGTTGCTGGAGAGGACAGGAATTACTCAGGAATTTCACCATGAGTCCAATGGTGAGTTTAAATCATCTACAGCGTTTAATGGCTGTGATAGGAGAAAACTGAGGATGGATCAACAACATAGTAGTGACTCCACAATACTAACCTAATTGACAGAGTGAAAAGAAGGAAGCCTCTTACAGAATACAAATATTCCAAAACCTGTATCCTGTTTGCAACAAGGCACTAAAGTAATACTGCTAAAAATGTGGCAAAGAAATTAACTTTTTGTCCTGAATACAAAGTGTTATGTTTGGGGCAGGTCCAATACAACACATTACTGAGTACCACTTTCCATATTTTCAAGCATAGTGGTGGCTGCATTATGTTATGGGTATGCTTGTAATTGTTAAGGACTGAGGAGTTTTTCAGGATAAAAAATAAATAAATGGAATGGAGCAAAGCACAGGCAATATCCTAGAGGATAACATGGTTCAGTCTGCTGTCCACCAGACACTGGGAGATGAATTACCCTTTCAGTAGGACAATAACCTAAAACTCAAGGGCAAATCTACACTGGAGTTGCTTACCAAGAAGACAGTAAATGTTCCTGAGTGACCAAGTTACAGTTTCGACTGAAATCTGCTTGAAAATCTATGGCAAGACCTGAAAATGGTTGTCTAGCAATGATCAACAACCAATTTGACAGAGCTTGAAGAATTTTGAAAAGAATGATTGGCAAATGTTGCACAATCCAGGTGTGGAAAGCTCTTGGAGATTTACCCAGAAAGACTCATAGCTGTAATCACTGCCAAAGGTGAATCTAAGGTGTATTGTCTCGGGGTTGAATAAAAAAAAAAATCATATATATATTTTTTTAATCAAATATTATAATTTTTCTTCCACTTTGAGATTACAGATTTTTTTGTGTAAATCGTTGACCAAAAAAATTACAATTAAATCAGTTTTAATCCCATTTTATAACACAATAAAATATAGAAAAAGTCAAGGGGTGTGAATTCTTTCTGAAGGCACTGTATATACACTGTGTATACAAAACAATAAGAACACCTGCTCTTTCCATGACATAGATCAGATCAGTTTCCATGACATAGATCAGATCACTTTCCATGACATAGATCAGTTGAATCCAGGTCAAAGCTATGATCCCTTATTGATGTCACTTAAATCCACTTCAATCAGTGTAGATGAAGGGGAGGGGACAGGTTAAAGAATAATTTTTAAGCCTTGAGACAATTGAGACATGGATTGTGTGTGTGTGCCTTTCAGAGGGTGAATGGGCAAGACAACATATGGGACCAGTTTGAAGAAGCTAGGCGTATGTCGCATGTCACTACTTTACAGGAGAGGCATTTGAATGTTTTTTATTTTTATCAAAATGTGTTTTTTTGTCAGAAATGCCTTCTGGAATGTGAACTTTCATGTGCCTTAATAACAAACTTGTATGCCATCTGTAAATGCCAAGCGTCACGTCTGGAGGAAACCTGGCACCATCCCTGTGGTGAAGCATTGTGCTGGCAGCATTATGTTGTACGAATGTTTTTCAGTGGCAGGGAGACTAGTCAGAATCGAGGGAAAGATGAACAGACAGGACAACGAACCTAAGCACACAGCAAAGACAACGCAAGACTGGCTTCGGGACAAGTCTCTGAATGTCCTTGAGTGACCCAGTCAGACCCCGGACTTGAACCCGATCGAACATCTCTGGAGAGACCTGAAAATAGCTGTGCAGCGATGCTCCCCATCCAACCTGACAGAGCTTGAGAGCATCTGCAGAGAAGAATGTGAGAAACTCCTCAAATACGTATGTGCCAAGCTTGTAGTGACATACTGAAGAAGACTTGAGGATGTAATCGCTGCCAAAGGTGCTTCAACAAAGTACTGAGTAAAGGGTCTGAATACTTATGCAACTGTGATTTTTTCCCCGTTTTTTTGTTTTATACTTTTGCAAAAAGTTCTAAAAACCTTGTTTTTGCTTTGTCATTATGGTGTATTGTGATGTCATTATGGTGTATTGTGATGTCATTATGGTGTATTGTGATGTCATTATGGTGTATTGTGTGTAGATTGCTGAGGGAAAAAGACTATTTATTCAATTTTGTAATAAGGCTGTAACATAACAAAATGTGGAAAAAGAGAAGGGGTCTGAATACTTTCTGAATGCACTGTACTGTATATCTAAGTATATCAGTGTGTTACCTATTGATGACAGTCATCAGTCGTCATGGTGACATTATATTGTGAGAGAAAAGAAGGTAGCAGGGGGAATAGCCTAGGCTTAGTTAAAGGGATACACTAAACATGCAGCTCCACAAACGGTGACCAGTCTCTGATTTGCTGACTACACACAGTAAACATGACCTCAGCAATACCCATTCTGTCTAGTTGACACAGTAAACCATGACCTCAGCAATACCCATTCTGTCTGGTAGACACAGTAAACCATGACCTCAGCAACATCCATTCTGTCTGGTAGACACAGTAAACCATGACCTCAGCAATACCCATTCTGTCTAGTAGACACAGTAAACCATGACCTCAGCAATACCCATTCTGTCTAGTAGACACAGTAAACCATGACCTCAGCAATACCCATTCTGTCTAGTAGACACAGTAAACCATGACCTCAGCAATACCCATTCTGTCTAGTAGACACAGTAAACCATGATCTCGGCAATACCCATTCTGTCTAGTAGACACAGTAAACCATGACCTCGGCAATACCCATTCTGTCTGGTAGACACAGTAAACCATGACCTCAGCAATACCCATTCTGTCTAGTAGACACAGTAAACCATGACCTCAGCAATACCCATTCTGTCTAGTAGACACAGTAAACCATGACCTCATTCTGTCTAGTAGACACAGTAAACCATGACCTCATTCTGTCTAGTAGACACAGTAAACCATGACCTCATTCTGTCTAGTAGACACAGTAAACCATGACCTCATTCTGTCTAGTAGACACAGTAAACCATGACCTCATTCTGTCTAGTAGACACAGTAAACCATGACCTCATTCTGTCTAGTAGACACAGTTAACCATGACCTCATTCTGTCTAGTAGACACAGTAAACCATGACCTCATTCTGTCTAGTAGACACAGTAAACCATGACCTCATTCTGTCTAGTAGACACAGTAAACCATGACCTCATTCTGTCTAGTAGACACAGTAAACCATGACCTCATTCTGTCTAGTAGACACAGTAAACCATGACCTCATTCTGTCTAGTAGACACAGTAAACCATGACCTCATTCTGTCTAGTAGACACAGTAAACCATGACCTCATTCTGTCTAGTAGACACAGTAAACCATGACCTCATTCTGTCTAGTAGACACAGTAAACCAGGACCTCATTCTGTCTAGTAGATACAGTAAACCATGACCTCATTCTGTCTAGTAGACACAGTAAACCATGACCTCATTCTGTCTAGTAGACACAGTAAACCATGACCTCATTCTGTCTAGTAGACACACACACACTTCAGGTGACCTTTAGAGAACGGCCAGCCAGCCAAAAGTCAGCAAGTCGTTGACCTCAGGAGGACCCTGTGTGGCCTATTTTTACTTGTCAGCTTTTTCGATCGCAAAGTTGTTTAATAGGATTCACTCAGCGTAGTATAGGCCTGACCTTCACCTTGCTTTGAGATGTTCTGCAGCTGTGTGGTTGACTTCTCCTCCAGGGGAATGTGCAGGTGACCCAACGTTGCAGGTGACCCAACGTTGCAGGTGGCACAGCGTTGCAGGTGACCCAACGTTGCAGGTGGCACAGCGTTGCAGGTGACACAGCGTTGCAGGTGACACAGCGTTGCAGGTGACACAGCGTTGCAGGTGGCACAGCGTTGCAGGTGACCCAACGTTGCAGGTGACACAGCGTTGCAGGTGACACAGCGTTGCAGGTGACACAGCGTTGCAGGTGACCCAACGTTGCAGGTGACACAGCGTTGCAGGTGACACAGCGTTGCAGGTGACACAGCGTTGCAGGTGACACAGCGTTGCAGGTGACCCAACGTTGCAGGTGACCCAACGTTGCAGGTGACACAGCGTTGCAGGTGACACAGCGTTGCAGGTGACCCAACGTTGCAGGTGACCCAGCGTTGCAGGTGACACAGCGTTGCAGGTGACACAGCGTTGCAGGTGACCCAACGTTGCAGGTGACACAACGTTGCAGGTGACACAGCGTTGCAGGTGACACAACGTTGCAGGTGACACAGCGTTGCAGGTGACCCAACGTTGCAGGTGACACAGCGTTGCAGGTGACACAACGTTGCAGGTGACACAGCGTTGCAGGTGACCCAACGTTGCAGGTGACACAGCGTTGCAGGTGACACAACGTTGCAGGTGACACAGCGTTGCAGGTGACCCAACGTTGCAGGTGACCCAACGTTGCAGGTGACACAACGTTGCAGGTGACACAGCGTTGCAGGTGACCCAACGTTGCAGGTGACCCAACGTTGCAGGTGACACAGCGTTGCAGGTGACACAGCGTTGCAGGTGACACAGCGTTGCAGGTGACCCAACGTTGCAGGTGACACAACGTTGCAGGTGACCCAACGTTGCAGGTGACACAGCGTTGCAGGTGACACAACGTTGCAGGTGACACAACGTTGCAGGTGACACAGCGTTGCAGGTGACCCAGCGTTGCAGGTGACACAGCGTTGCAGGTGACACAGCGTTGCAGGTGACACAGCGTTGCAGGTGACACAACGTTGCAGGTGACCCAACGTTGCAGGTGACACAACGTTGCAGGTGACACAGCGTTGCAGGTGACACAGCGTTGCAGGTGACCCAACGTTGCAGGTGACACAGCGTTGCAGGTGACACAGCGTTGCAGGTGGCACAGCGTTGCAGGTGACCCAGCGTTGCAGGTGACCCAACGTTGCAGGTGGCACAGCGTTGCAGGTGACACAGCGTTGCAGGTGACACAGCGTTGCAGGTGACCCAACGTTGCAGGTGACACAACGTTGCAGGTGACACAGCGTTGCAGGTGACCCAGCGTTGCAGGTGACACAGCGTTGCAGGTGGCACAGCGTTGCAGGTGACCCAGCGTTGCAGGTGACCCAGCGTTGCAGGTGGCACAGCGTTGCAGGTGACACAGCGTTGCAGGTGACACAGCGTTGCAGGTGACACAGCGTTGCAGGTGACACAGCGTTGCAGGTGACCCAACGTTGCAGGTGACCCAACGTTGCAGGTGACCCAACGTTGCAGGTGACCCAGCGTTGCAGGTGACACAGCGTTGCAGGTGACACAGCGTTGCAGGTGACACAGCGTTGCAGGTGACCCAACGTTGCAGGTGACACAGCGTTGCAGGTGACACAGCGTTGCAGGTGACCCAACGTTGCAGGTGACACAGCGTTGCAGGTGACCCAGCGTTGCAGGTGACACAGCGTTGCAGGTGACACAGCGTTGCAGGTGACCCAACGTTGCAGGTGACACAGCGTTGCAGGTGACCCAACGTTGCAGGTGACACAGCGTTGCAGGACTCCAGTCCTCTCCAAAGTAATTAGCCCTAGTGTTGTTGTGCTAATGAGTGTAGAAGCAGTTGCTGCATTTCCATGTTTTTCCACACATGTTGGAGCGCTGGAATACCTCCAGGTCACAGCAGATGGTCAGAGCAGAGGGTTCTCCTACAAGTTCTTTCCCATCTGAAGAGAGAGGCAGCGAGGCAGAGGCAGAAAGAAAGAAAGAAAGAAAGAAAGAAAGAAAGAGAAAGAAAGAAAGAAAAAGACTAGGTTTATTCTGCTCTATTCCGTTGTCCTCCAGAGTTGCTGAATGCTTCTCACAAATTCTCACATAAATCAGGTTTGTTCCTCTGTTCATGCACGTTGGCTGGACTGAGAAGAGACGACAGTCTCCCTTTAGGTGTAATACCACAACTGGCCAACATTTCAAACATGTATTAGTCACATGATGAGATCGCAGGGTTCAGTGAAATACTTAAAAGCTCCAACGGGTCAAAAAGAGAAGTGAATGAAGCAATAATAAAAATAACAGTAATAATATAGACATATTTAAAATAATAAAGACAATAATAATAATATTATAGACATATTTACAATAATAAAAACAACAGTAATAATTTAGACATATTTACAATAATAAATACATATTTAAAATAATAAAGACAATAATAATAATAATATATACATATTTACAATAATAAAAACAACAGTAATAATATATACATATTTACCATAATTAAAACAATAGTAATAATATAGACATATTTACAATAATTAAAACAACAGTAATAATATATACATATTTACAATAATAAAAACAACAGTAATAATATATAAATATTTACAATAATTAAAACAACAGTAATAATAATATGGGGGGTGACCTTTTTACAAGGAGCATGTTTTCACAAAGAATGTAGGAACACAATGACAAATATTTGAGGTAATAAACCTATAATCTAACATTTTTATTTATTTAACTAGGCAAGTCAGTTAAGAACAAATTCTTATTTTCAATGACAGCCTAGGAACGGTGGGTTAACTGCCTCGTTCAGGGGCAGAATGACAGAGTTTTACCTTGTCAGCTCGGGGATTCAAACCAGCAACCTTTCAGTTACTGGCCCAACGCTCTAACCACTAGGCTACCTGCCTCTAACCACTAGGCTACCTGCCTCTAACCACTAGGCTACCTGCCTCTAACCACTAGGCTACCTGCCTCTAACCACTAGGCTACCTGCCTCTAACCACTAGGCTACCTGCCTCTAACCACTAGGCTACCCTGCCTCTAACCACTAGGCTACCTGCCTCTAACCACTAGGCTACCTGCCTCTAACCACTAGGCTACCTTCCTCTAACCACTAGGCTACCTGCCTCTAACCACTAGGCTACCTGCCTCTAACCACTAGGCTACCTGCCTCTAACCACTAGGCTACCTTCCTCTAACCACTAGGCTACCTGCCTCTAACCACTAGGCTACCTGCCACCCCTGCCGCACACGCCTGCTCCTAAATAAAGTTCCAGGTCGCACATCAGAATATTTAGGCTCATATAATGGTTGCACTGTAGTGGCACTGCCAACCATGAAGATGAGGAATCAGTGATCAGAGGGAACCATCTGGAATTGATTGTTGTTTCTATCTACAGGAAGTGTTGTCGAATGGTTTAGGAATTACCTCGTCCTGGTTTACTGAACAGTCATTTCCTCTTGCTGCTCTACAGCCCGCTCTCATTCTCCCAGGTGCCAAGAGTAGACTGGAACTTTCTGGAAACACTTTCTGTTTTCGTTTGAGTCAAGTCAGACAGTAATAATATAGACATATTTACAATAATAAAAACAACAGTAATAATAATATGGGGGGTGACCTTTTTCTCTATAACTATAACACCCGTTGTATTACAGAAATGAGATATAGGAAGTTGGGATTTGGGTGGAGAGGGATCAGGGTTTGTAGTGGGGGTCTCTTCTCACTCTTTTTCCAACAGTGGAATAGGCTTATTTCTGCAACTTGGAAAGCAAAGCACTGACATTCTGTTTTGATTTGAGTCAGCCCTGGCCTGGCTTCCAGACGTGTTGCTCCCCCTGAGGGAGTCTCATAGGAGTTTGTGGGGTTGTAGTGGCTCCCCCCTCTTCCCTGGGAATGGCTGCCCATCTGTCTGGGGGTATTGTTCTCCACACAATGCAGAGAAGAGGAGAGGGACCTTTAAATGCTGTGGATGCACTAGGGTCTTCACATGGAGGACACATCCACTGCCTGCTCAGAAAACCAAGCTCAAGTATCCTGGTGAAAGGGTTTGTCTCCTCTCTAGTAAATCAATCGTTGATCTCTTTATCAGTCTTCCCTTTCATTCATTCCTCTATCCCTCTGTGTGTCTAAGAGTTGTACAAGCCATTCAGACTGTAGAGTACAGTAGAGTAGAGTGGAGTAGAGTAAAATAGAGTAGAGGACAGCAGAGTAGAATAGAGTAGAGTAGAGTAGAGCAAAGCCGTCCCAGACCTTCAGTAGACACTCTCTCAGGGTCTTCCCCAGAGAACACTCAGGGCCTTCCCCAGAGAACACTCAGGGCCTTCCCCAGAGAACACTCAGGACCTCAGCAGCAGGGCTCTCAGGACCTTCCCCAGAGAACACTCAGGGCCTCAGCAGCAGGGCTCTCAGGGCCTTCCCCAGAGAACACTCAGGACCTCAGCAGCAGGGCTCTCAGGACCTTCCCCAGAGAACACTCAGGACCTCAGCAGCAGGGCTCTCAGGACCTTCCCCAGAGAACACTCAGGGCCTTCCCCAGAGAACACTCAGGACCTCAGCAGCAGGGCTCTCAGGACCTTCCCCAGAGAACACTCAGGACCTCAGCAGCAGGGCTCTCAGGACCTTCCCCAGAGAACACTCAGGACCTCAGCAGCAGGGCTCTCAGGACCTTCCCCAGAGAACACTCAGGACCTCAGCAGCAGGGCTCTCAGGACCTTCCCCAGAGAACACTCAGGGCCTCAGCAGCAGGGCTCTCAGGGCCTTCCCCAGAGAACACTCAGGGCCTTCCCCAGAGAACACTCAGGGCCTTCCCCAGAGAACACTCAGGGCCTTCCCCAGAGAACACTCAGGGCCTTCCCCAGAGAACACTCAGGGCCTTCCCCAGAGAACACTCAGGGCCTCAGCAGCAGGGCTCTCAGGACCTTCCCCAGAGAACTCTCAGGGCCTTCCCCAGAGAACACTCAGGGCCTCAGCAGCAGGGCTCTCAGGGCCTTCCCCAGAGAACTCTCAGGGCCTTCCCCAGAGAACTTTCAGGGCCTTCCTGAGGGAGAGGGAGAGAAAGAGAGAAACAGAGAAGGAGAGACAGAGAGTGTGAGAAACAGAGAGGGAGAGACAGAGAGAGATTATTATAGCATCACAGCTCTGTGGTTGTTGTGGTGCAGAGTTATTCCCAGGATGTTGTGGAGTATGGATCTGTGGATGAAATTCTCCTAGTTCTAGAAGAAGGTGTTGTTTCTCCTTCAAAGCATGGCATTATCTCTCTCTGTATCTCTCTCTCTCTCTCTGTATCTCTCTCTCTGTATCTCTCTCTCTCTCTCTTTCTAGCATATTTTACTCAATCTGAGAGGAGATGACACATCTGCCAACCAGTTAGAAAGAGATCTGCTTTGGTCTCTGAACAATATCTAATTTAGATCACACACACACACACACACACACACACACACACACACACACACACACACACACACACACACACACACACACACACACACACACACACACACACACACACACATCTCTGTTCACGTGTCTGTTTGGGATGGCTCAGCCTCCACTCACACTGAGACAGGAAGCCGTTCATCTTGTTGTAAGGGCTAAATAAAGATACATGGATCATTTTAGCATACAGTATATTGGGTGAAAGATCTCTAGAGCGTTTCTCTCACGTCTCTGATCTCTCTGTCGGGTGGTGAGGCTAATCAATGAGGATGATCAGACCACCACCTGCTACACTTCTATCTCCTTGACTGATCTAATGATTGGGTGAATCTAAAGTATTTCATTGATTCCTTGCATCCTTGATACCTTGATTCCTAGCTCCCTAAAACACTTTGAAGGAGAAGATCGTAGGGTGATCAGCCAGTTCCCATGTTCCTGGTCTTCCTGGCTAGGTATAGAGACCATGAGGAAAACGTGAGCGAAAGGTTTTTATTTGGAAACTCTCCAGCGAAGGAGCTCATGGACAACAATGTAAGGAGATTACAACTATTGATGTTTTCTGCACGGCTGAGACAATGTAGCTAAAACATGTGGGGACGATCAGACGAGTTACATCTTCACATATTCTTTAATATACACGGCACGTATCCTAGTGCTGCATAGATTACAGTAGACTTGTCTATCACTAGGCTAGGGACATGGCTTCTCCTTAGAAGAAGAGCTATTGGTAGACTAGTGGCCCAGTAAAGGGTGCCACCCTACGGGGTGTAGAATGTAAACATCTAAACGGAAGAGGGATGAAAGTTAACCTTGGGGGTCTGTGGGGCTCACATGGCAGGGGGTGAGGAAGGGATGAGGGGGGGGCTCACATGGCAGGGGGTGAGGAAGGGATGGGGGGGCTCACATGGCAGGGGGTGAGGAAGGGATGAGGGGGGGGCTCACATGGCAGGGGGTGAGGAAGTGATGAGGGGGGTGGGGCTCACATGGCAGGGGGTGAGGAAGGGATGAGGGGGGGGGGCTCACATGGCAGGGGGTGAGGAAGGGATGAGGGGGGGCTCACATGGCAGGGGTAAGGAAGGGATGAGGGGGGGCTCACATGGCAGGGGGTGAGGAAGGGATGGGGGGGGGCTTCACATGGCAGGGGGTGAGGAAGGGATGAGGGGGGGGCTCACATGGCAGGGGGTGAGGAAGTGATGAGGGGGGTGGGGCTCACATGGCAGGGGTAAGGAAGGGATGAGGGGGGGGGGCTCACATGGCAGGGGGTGAGGAAGGGATGAGGGGGGGGCTCACATGGCAGGGGGTGAGGAAGTGATGAGGGGGGTGGGGCTCACATGGCAGGGGTGAGGAAGGGAGGAGGGGGGGCTCACATGGCAGGGGGTGAGGAAGGGATGAGGGGGGGCTCACATGGCAGGGGGTGAGGAAGGGATGAGGGGGGGCTCACATGGCAGGGGTGAGGAAGGGATGAGGGGGGGCTCACATGGCAGGGGGTGAGGAAGGGATGGGGGGCTCACATGGCAGGGGGTGAGGAAGGGATGAGGGGGGGCTCACATGGCAGGGGGTGAGGAAGGGATGAGGGGGGGGCTCACATGGCAGGGGGTGAGGAAGGGATGAGGGGGGGGCTCAAATGGCAGGGGGTGAGGAAGGGATGAGGGGGGGGGCTCACATGGCAGGGGGTGAGGAAGGGATGAGGGGGGGGGGCTCACATGGCAGGGGGTGAGGAAGGGATGAGGGGGGGGGGCTCACATGGCAGGGGGTGAGGAAGGGATGAGGGGGGGGCTCACATGGCAGGGGGTGAGGAAGGGATGAGGGGGGGGCTCACATGGCAGGGGGTGAGGAAGGGATGAGGGGGGGGCTCACATGGCAGGGGGTGAGGAAGGGATGAGGGGGGGGCTCACATGGCAGGGGGTGAGGAAGGGATGAGGGGGGGGGCTCACATGGCAGGGGGTGAGGAAGGGATGAGGGGGGGGGGCTCACATGGCAGGGGGTGAGGAAGGGATGAGGGGGGGGGGACTCACATGGCAGGGGGTGAGGAAGGGATGAGGGGGGGGCTCACATGGCAGGGGGTGAGGAAGGGATGAGGGGGGGGCTCAAGGTTGCCGATCTCAAGAGCAAAGAGGAAGGATACTGCAGTGTTAGCACGTTCTACTACCACGCAGTCTTGTTGCTAGGATACCCTCCTTTTTTACTGTGTTTTGCAGTGTTATGGGGTGTGCACTCCTTTCTTTCCTCATCTCTCTCCCCCTCAATCATCTCTCTCTCTCTCTCTCACTCCCCCTCAAGCCATCTCTCTCTCTCTCCCACTCTCTCTCCCCTTCAATCCATCTCTCTCTCCCCCTCAATCCATCTCTCTCTCTCCCCTTCAATCCATCTCTCTCTCTCTCCCTCTCACTTTCTCCCTCAATCCATCTCTCTCTCTCTCTCCCTCTTTCTCTCCCCCTCAGTCCATCTCTCTCTCTCCCCTTCAATCCATCTCTCTCTCTCTCTCTCTTTCCCCCCTTAATCCATCTCTCTCTCCCTCTCTCCCCTCAATCTCTCTCTCTCTCTCTCCCTCTCTCTCTCCCCTTCAATCCATCTCTCTCTCTCCCCCTCAATCCATCTCTCTCTCTCTCCTTCTCTCTGTGTCTCTCCCTCTCTCTCTCTCCCCCTCAATCCATCTCTCTCTCTCTCTCTCCCTCAATCCATCTCTCTCTCTCTCTCTCTCGCTCTCCCCTTCAATCCATCTCTCTCTCTCTCCCCCTCAATCCATCTCTCTCTCTCCCTCTCTCTCTCCCCTTCAATCCACCTCTCTCTCTCCCTCTCTCTCTCCCCCTCAATCCATCTCTCTCTCTCTCTCTCTCTCTCTCTCTCTGTCTCTCCCTCTCTCTCTCCCGCTCAATCCATCTCTCTCACTCTCTCTCTCCCCCTCAGTCCATCTCCCTCTCTCCCCCTCAATCCATCTCTCTCTCTCCCCTCAATCCATCTCTCTCTATCTCCCCCTCAATCCATCTCTCTCTCTCTCCCTCTCTCTCTCCCCCTCAATCCATCTCTCTCACTCTCTCTCTCCCCCTCAATCCATCTATCTCTCTCTCCCCCTCAACATTGTCAAAGTATACATATAAAAAAATAAAAAAAATATATTTATATATAAATAAATGGTGGGACCAACAGTAATAATAATAGTAGTAGTGGACGTGATTACCATTAACAGCAACTACAAAAACAATAATAATGAGAACAACAATACATTAAAGCAACAGTAGTAGACCAGTCTCAACATGACTAAGAAGACACATGACCTGGTATGAAAGACAAAACAAAACAAGATGGGAAATATTATCAACATTACTTTGCACTTTTCACTGGCTGTCCCTCAGGTTGTGGCAGGAGGACACATATTTGGCTGCCAAAACTGCACATTTTGGCTTTTCACCCAATAAATATTTTTATAGTTTGAAATTCTTTGTATTGAGTTATAATTTTGGGAAATAAATATTCTCTTAGGTCTGAGTATTTGTCATAGTGTAATAGGAAATGCAGCTCTGTCTCTACCTCTCCCCTGGAGCAGAGTGAGCACATCCTGTCCTCTCTGCGCAGCCAGGTTTGTCTGTGACGACCGGTCTCTATAGCCAGACTGTGCTCACTGAGTCTGTACCTAGTCAATCACAGTGGTCAGATAGTCTGCCACCAAGTACTGTCTGTTTAGAGCCAAATAGCATTGAAGTTTACTTAGATTTTTTGTGGTGTCTTTTTAGATGGTTGTAAAATTTGATGGCTCTTTTTTCTATTCGAATGAGAAGGAGGTATTGGCCCAATTCTGCTCTACATGCGTTATTTGGAGGTTTTCTTTGCACTTCCAATACAGTCTTGCAAAGCTCTGCATGCAGTATTTCAATTGGATGTTTGTCCCATTTGGTGAATTCATTATTAGAGAGTGGACCCCATACTTCACTGCCATATAGAGCAATTGGTTCTCTGGCTAGCTTGTTAGTCTGCAGGCTAGGTTTTTATTGTGTAGCTAGCTAGAGTCAAAACTTCTTAACTTGAGGCGCAAAGGTACTTTTTTTTCTATTCTGAATGAATAGAGTTGTTGTTCATCACTTCTTGTCTTGAATTCTTTTTCGATTAGAGTGTTTATCTCATTCTAAAAACAAAAAAACATGAAATATATCAGGAGCTCATGTTGAGCATGACACACACTCGCTCTCTCTCTCTCTCTCTCTCTCTCTCTCTCTCTGTCTGTCTCTATCTCTCTCTCTATATGGGTTGTATTTACAATGGTGTTTGTTCTTCACTGGTTGCCCTTTTCTTGTGGCAACAGGTCACAAATCTTGCTGCTGTGATGGCACACTGTGGTATTTCACCCAGTAGATATGGGAGTTTATCAAAATTGGGTTTGTTTTCGAATTCTTTGTGGATCTGTGTGATCTGAGGGAAATATGTCTAATATGGTCATACATTGGGCAGGAGGTTAGGAAGTGCAGCTCAGTTTCCACCTCATTTTGTGGGCAGTGAGCACATAGCCTGTCTTCTCTTGAGAGCCAGGTCTGCCTACGGCGGCCTTTCTCAATAGCAAGGCTATGCTCACTGAGTCTGTACATAGTCAAAGCTTTCCTTAAGTTTCGGTCAGTCACAGTGGTCAGGTATTCTGCCACTGTGTACTCTCTGTTTAGGGCCAAATAGCATTCTAGTTTGCTCAGTTTTTTTGTTAATTCTTTTCAATGTGTCAAGTAAATATCTTTTTGTTTTTTCATGATTTGGTTGGGTCTAATTGTGCTGCTGTCCTGGGGTCCGGTCTGTTTGTGTTTGTGAACAGAGCCCCAGGACCAGCTTGCTTTGGGGACTCTTCTCCAGGTTCATCTCTCTGTAGGTGATGGCTTTGTTATGGAAGGTTTGGGAATCGCTTCCTTTCAGGTGGTTGTAGAATTTAACGGCTCTTTTCAGGATTTTGATAATTAGTGGGTTTCGGCCTAATTCTGCTCTGCATGCATTATTTGGTGTTCTACGTTGTACACGGAGGATATTTTTGCAGAATTCTGCATGCAGAGTCTCAATTTGGTGTTTGTCCCATTTTGTGAAATCTTGGTTGGTGAGTGGACCCCAGACCTCACAACCATAAAGGGCAATGGGTTCTATGACTGATTCAAGAATTTTTAGCCAGATCCTAATTGGTATTTTGAATTTTATGTTCCTTTTGATGGCATAGAATGCCCTTCTTGCCTTGTCTCTCAGATCGTTCACAGCTTTGTGGAAGTTACCTGTGGTGCTGATGTTTAGGCAGAGGTATGTATAGTTTTTTGTGTGCTCTAGGGCAAAGGAGTCTAGATGGTATTTGTATTTGTGGTCCTGGCGACTGGACCTTTTTTGGAACACCATTATTTTGGTCTTACTGAGATTTACTGTCAGTGCCCAGGTCTGGCAGAACCGGTGCAGAATATCTAGGTGCTGCTGTAGGCCCTCCTTGGTTGGTGACAGAAGCACCAGATCATCATCAAACAGTAGACATTTAACTTCAGATTCTAGTAGGGTGAGGCCAGGTGCTGCAGACTGTTCTAGTGCCCGCGCAAATTCGTTGATATATATGTTGAAGAGGGTGGGGCTTAAGCTGCATCCCTGTCTCACCCCACGGCCCTGTGGGAAGAAATGTGTGTGTTTTTTGCCTATTTTAACCGCACACTTGTTGTTTGTGTACATGGATTTTATAATGTCGTATGTTTTTCCCCCAACACCCCTTTCCATCAATTTTTATAGCAGACCCTCATGCCAAATTGAGTCGAAGGTTTTTTTGAAATCAACAAAGCATGAGAAGACTTTGCCTTTGTTTTGGTTTGTTTGTTTTTCAATTAGGGTGTGCAGGGTGAGTACATGGTCTGTTGTACGGTAATTTTGTAAAAAGCCAATTTGACATTTGCTCAGTACATTGTTTTCACTGAGGAAATGTACGAGTCTGCTGTTAATGATAATGCAGAGGATTTTCCCAAGGTTGCTGTTGACGCATATCCCACGGTAGTTATTGGCGTCAAATTTGTCTCCACTTTTGTGGATTGGGGTGATCAGTCCTTGGTTCCAAATATTGGGGAAGATGCCAGAGCTGAGGATAATGTTGAAGAGTTTTAGTATAGCCAATTGGAATTTGTTGTCTGTTTAGTTGATCATTTCATTGAGGATACCATCAACACCACAGGCCTTTTTGGGTTGGAGGGTTTGTATTTTGTCCTGTAGTTGATTAAATGTCATTGGAGAATCCAGTGGGTTCTGGTCGTCTTTAATAGTTGATTCTAAGATTTGTATTTGTATTTGTTATAGAGCCAAAAAGATTGGAGAAGTGGTTTACCCATACATCTCCATTTTGGATAGATAACTCTTCGTGTTGTTGTTTGTTTAGTGTTTTCCAATTTTCCCAGAAGTGGTTAGAGTCTATGCAATCTTCAATTACATTGAGCTGATTTCTGACGTGCTGTTCCTTCTTTTTCCGTAGTGTATCTCTGTATTGTTTTAGTGATTCACCATAGTGAAGGCGTAGACTCTGGTTTTCCGGGTCTCTATGTTTTTGGTTGGACAGGTTTTCAATTTCTTTCTTAGGTTTTTGCATTCTTCCATCAAACCATTTGTCATTGTTGTTCATTTTCTTCAGTTTTCTATTTGTGATTTTTAGATTTGATAGGGAAGCTGAGAGGTCAAATATACTGTTAAGATTTTCTACTGCCAAGTTTACACCTTCACTATTACAGTGGAACGTTTTACCCAGGACATTTTCTAAAAGGGATTGAATTTGTTGTTGCCTAATTGTTTTTTGGTAGGTTTCCAAACTGCATTCCTTCCATCTATAGCATTTCTTAATATTACTCAGTTCCTTTGGCTTTGATGCCTCATAATTGAGTATTGCTCTGTTCAAGTAGACTGTGATTTTGCTGTGATCTGATAAGGGTGTCAGTGGGCACACTGTGAACGCTCTGAGAGACTGGGTTGAGGTCCGTGATAAAGTAGTCTATAGTACTACTGCCAAAAGATGAGCTATAGGTGTACCTACCATAGGAGTCCCATCGAAGCCTACCATTGACTATGTACATGCCCAGCGTGCGACAGAGCTGCAGGAGTTGTGACCCGTTTTTGTTGGTTATGTTGTCATAGTTGTGTCTAGGGGGGCATATGGGGGAGGGAATGCTGTCACCTCCAGGTAGGTGTTTGTCCCCCTGTGTGCTGAGGGTGTCAGGTTCATGTCCGGTTCTGGCATTTAGGTCGCCACAGACTAATACATGTCCGTGGGCCTGGAAATGATTGATTTCCCCCTCCAGGATGGAGGAGCGGTCTTCATTAAAGTATGGGGATTCTAGTGGGGGGATATAGGTAGCAGAGAGGAGGATTTTTTTTTCTGTTAAAACTTCTTATGGCTGCAAGGGGCAGTATTGAGTAGCCAGTTAAATCGTGCCCATTTCAAACGGCCTCGTACTCAATTCTTGCTCGTACAATATGCATATTATTATTACTATTGGATAGAAAACACTCTCTAGTTTCTAAAACCGTTTGAATTATTTCTCTGAGTGAAACAGAACTCATTCTGCAGCACATTTCCTGACCAGGAAGTGGAATGTCAGAAATCGATGCTCTGTTCAACTTCCTGCCTATACATGGGCATGACACGTAAGAGTCTACGTACACTTCATACACCTTCCCCTGGTTGTCAAGAGGCGGTGAGAGAAGAAATTTCGTGTTTATCTTGGTCTGAGGTGGAATTAAAGCTCTTTGTATGACGTGACCGTCCATTTCCTGTTTCTGGAGCGCGCGAAAGGGGACATGGATTTGCCTTCTGTTTAGCTGTCGTTATGGACGACTAACATCTCCGGTTTAGATTTTATTTGATACATGTGACCATATCATCGTAAAGTATGTTTTTTCAATAGTTTAATCAGATTATTGAAATTTTTTCGGGAGTTTTGCCGTGTTCCGTTCTCTGACTTTGTTGACGTTGGAGAGATCCGTGCCACTTGGCAAGTGCCCATGCTAAATCAAGAGGGAAATTTGCCGTTCCAGATCCAAACAACGACTGTTCTGGACAAAGGACACCTTGTCCAACATTCTGACGGAAGATCACCAAAAGTAAGAAACATTTTATGATGCTATTTCTAATATCTGTCGTGCATGTGAACTGGTCGTGGGCGCCCAAGTGTTTCTGGCTATTGTGGCTACGCTAATATAACGCTATATTGTGTTTTCGCTGTAAAACACTTGATAAATCGGAAATATTGTCTGGAATCACAAGATGCCTGTCTTTCAATTGCTGTACACTATGTATTTTTCAGAAATGTTTTATGATGAGTAATTAGGTATTTGACGTTGGTGTCTGTAAATATTATGGCTGCTTTCGGTGCAATTTCTGATTGTAGCTGAAATGTAAACTATGATTTATACCTGAAATATGCAAATTTTTCGAACAAAACATATGCTATACAATAAATATGTTATCAGACTGTCATCTGATGAAGTTGTTTCTTGGTTAGTGGCTATTTATATCTTTATTTGGTCGAATTTGTGATAGCTACTGATGGAGTAAAAAACTGATGGAGTAAGAAAAGTGGTGTCTTTTGCTAACGTGGTTAGCTAATAGATTTACATATTGTGTCTTCCCTGTAAAACATTTAAAAAATCGGACATGTTGGCTGGATTCACAAGATGTGTACCTTTCATATGCTGTATTGGACTTGTTAATGTGTGAAAGTTAAATATTTAAAAAAAAAATCTTTTGAATTTCGCGCCCTGCACTTGAGCTGGATGTTGTCATAAGTGTACCGGTGTCGGGCTGCACCCCAAACAGGTTAAGATAATTTCCTTTTGAATTTCTAGCCAAATGTAAAATGTTCCTGTTTTGATTAATTTAATGAAGTGAGTTAGGTCTGCTCTATACCAAATTAGCATACCCCCTGAGTCCCTTCCCTATTTCACAGCTGGTAGTTTGGTGGATGGGACTACCAGCTCTCTGTAACCTAGAGGGCAACCAGTGGGTCCGTCTCCTCTATACCAGGTTTCTTGCAGGATGACAATGTCTGTATTACCGATTTCTTTGGTGAAGGCCAGGTTCCTGCTCTTTAGGCCATCTCTCTCTCTCTATCTCTCTCTCTTTTTCTATTTTTCTTCTGGCCTTGACAAGCCTGTCACTTTTGTGTTTGTTTAACTTCAAAGCGAGTTGAGTCTTGTTGGGCAAGAATTTCAGCCAGCTAGCAGCAGTAGACCCACAGTTTCCTGGTTGTATAGCTGTGGATCCACAGTTTCCTGGTTGTATAGCTGTGGATCCACAGTTTCCTGGTTGTATAGCTGTGGATCCACAGTTTCCTGGTTGTATAGCTGTGGATCCACAGTTTCCTGGTTGTATAGCTGTGGATCCACAGTTTCCTGGTTGTATAGCTGTGGATCCACAGTTTCCTGGTTGTATAGCTGTGGATTAGAGGTCGACCGATTATGATTTTTCAACGCCGATACCGATACCGATTATTGGAGAACCAAAAACAGCCGATACCGATTAATCGGCTGATTTTATATATTTGTAATAATGGCAATTACAACAATACTGAATGATCAATGAACACTTTTATTTTAACTTAATATAATACATCAATAAAATCAATTTAGTCTCAAATAAATAATGAAACATGTTCAATTTGGTTTAAATAATGCAAAAAAAAAAAAAGTGTTGGAGAAGAAAGTAAAAGTGCAATATGTGCCATGTAAAAAAGCTAACGTTTAAGTTCCTTGCTCAGAACATGAGAACATATGAAAGCTGGTGGTTCCTTTTAACATGAGTCTTCAATATTCCCAGGTAAGAAGTTTTAGGTTGTAGTTATTACAGGACTATTTCTCTCTAAACCATTTGTATTTCATATACCTTTGACTATTGGATGTTCTAATAGGTACTTTAGTATTGCCAGCCTAATCTCGGGAGTTGATAGGCTTGAAGTCATTAACAGCGCAATGCTTTTACGCATTGTGAAGAGCTGCTGGCAAACGCAGTAAAGTGCTGTTTGAATGAATGCTTACGAGCGTGCTGCTGCCTACCACCGCTCAGTCAGACTGCTCTATCAAATCATAGACTTAATTATAATATAATAACACACAGAAATACGAGCCTTACATAGATCCCAAACCGGCTGCGCGCGTGCGCCATCGTGCGCTATCGTGCATACATTTATTTTGCCCCCCCACACCAAACGTGATCACGACACGCAGGTTAAAATATAAAAACAAACTCTGAACCAATGACATTAATTTGGGGACAGGTCGAAAAGCATTAAACATGTATGGCAATTTAGCTAGTTAGCTTGCACTTGCTAGCTAACGTTAATTTGTCCTATTTAGCTAGCTTGCTGTTGCTAGCTAATTTGTCCTGGGATATAAACATTGAGTTGTTATTTTACCTGCACAAGGATCTCTACTCCGACAATTAATCCACACATAAAACGGCCAACCGAATCGTTTCTAGTCATCTCTCCTCCTTCCAGGCTTTTTCATCGTTTAAATTATATGGTGATCGCATCTAAACTTTCATTGTATTACCACGACTACCGGCAAAACAGTTCGTCTTTCAATCACCCACGTGGGTATAACCAATGAGGAGATGGCAGATGGGTACCTGCTTCTATAAACCAATGAGGAGATGGCACGTGGGTACCTGCTTCTATAAACCAATGAGGAGATGGGAGAGGCAGGACTTGCAGCGCGATCTGCGTCAGAAATAAGAATGAGTTCTATTTTAGCCCTTGGCGTCGCAGACGCTCGTTGAATAATTGAATAACATGGATTTCAAAATGTATTTTGCGACGCTCGCGCACGCGACGTGTCCGGTCTGGTCAGCATGGTCATTAATATGGTCAAATCCGGAAACTATCATTTGAAAACAAAACGTTTATTCTGTCAGTGAAATACGGAACCGTTCCGTATTTTATCTAACGGGTGGCATTCAAAAGTCTAAATTACATTGCACAACCTTCAATGTTATGTCATAATTACGGAATATTCTGGCAAATTAGTTCGCAACGAGCCAGGCGGCCCAAACTGTTGAATATACCCTGACTCTGCGTGCAATGAACGCAAGAGAAGTGACACAATTTCTCTAGTTTAATATTGCCTGCTAACCTGGATTTCTTTTAACTAAATATGCAGGTTTAATAAAATATACTTCTGTGTATTGATTTTAAGAAAGGCATTGATGTTTTTGGTTAGGTACATTCGTGCAACGATTGTGCTTTTTCGCAAATGCGCTTTTGTTAAATCTTCCCTCGTTTGGCGAAGTTGGAAGAGTGGTGAGTTAGAGGTTAGCATTACAAAAAGCTGCCCTACTTCATCTGGAGAGAGAGAGAGAAGAGGGCTGAGGGCTGGCCATCCCCTGTACCACAGCTGTATCTGAGAGAGAGAGAGGGAGAGAGAAGTAGAGGACTGAGGGCTGGCCATCCCCTGTACCACAGCTGTATCTGAGAGAGAGAGAGAGAGAGAGGGAGAGAGAAGTAGAGGACTGAGGGCTGGCCATCCCCTGTACCACAGCTGTATCTGAGAGAGAGAGAGAGAAGTAGAGGACTGAGGGCTGGCCATCCCCTGTACCACAGCTGTATCTGAGAGAGAGAGAGAAGTAGAGGACTGAGGGCTGGCCATCCCCTGTACCACAGCTGTATGTTATAGAGA
>NC_052330.1:30911480-30913980 GCF_016432855.1 Salvelinus namaycush
TATTTACAGTTAGACTCATTATTGGATGAGTTATTTACAGTTAGACTCCTTATAGGATGAGTTATTTACAGTTAGACTCATTATAGGATGAGTTATTTACAGTGCTCATTATAGGATGAGTTATTTACAGTTAGACTCATTATAGGATGAGTTATTTACAGTTAGACTCATTATAGGATGAGTTATTTACAGTTACTCATTATATGATGAGTTATTTACAGTTAGACTCATTATAGGATGAGTTATTTACAGTTAGACTCATTATAGGATGAGTTATTTACAGTTAGACTCATTATAGGATGAGTTATTTACAGTTAGACTCCTTATAGGATGAGTTATTTACAGTTAGACTCATTATTCGATGAGTTATTTACAGTTAGACTCATTATAGGATGAGTTATTTACAGTTAGACTCATTATAGGATGAGTTATTTACAGTTAGACTCATTATAGGATGAGTTATTTACAGTGCTCATTATAGGATGAGTTATTTACAGTTACTCATTATATGATGAGTTATTTACAGTTAGACTCCTTATAGGATGAGTTATTTACAGTTAGACTCATTATAGGATGAGTTATTTACAGTTAGACTCCTTATAGGATGAGTTATTTACAGTTAGACTCATTATATGATGAGTTATTTACAGTTAGACTCCTTACAGGATGAGTTATTTACAGTTAGACTCCTTATAGGATGAGTTATTTACAGTTAGACTCCTTATAGGATGAGTTATTTACAGTTAGACTCATTATTGGATGAGTTATTTACAGTTAGACTCATTATAGGATGAGTTATTTACAGTTAGACTCCTTATAGGATGAGTTATTTACAGTTAGACTCCTTATAGGATGAGTTATTTACAGTTAGACTCATTATTGGATGAGTTATTTACAGTGCGACTCATTATTGGATGAGTTATTTACAGTTAGACTCCTTATAGGATGAGTTATTTACAGTTAGACTCCTTATAGGATGAGTTATTTACAGTTAGACTCGTTATAGGATGAGTTATTTACAGTTAGACTCATTATAGGATGAGTTACTTACAGTTCGACTCATTATTGGATGAGATATTTACAGTTACTCATTATAGGATGAGATATTTACAGTTACTCATTATAGGATGAGTTAATTTCATGTCTATGAGTTATGTGTGCTTATTATATTTTCCACAGATTCCTCTGATAGCCTGTAGGTGGGGCTTCTATTTGTGTGTGTGTGTGTGTGTGTGTGTGTGTGTGTGTGTGTGTGTGTGTGTGTGTGTGTGTGTGTGTGTGTGTGTGTGTGTGTGTGTGTGTGTGTGTGTGTGTTGCCCCGGTCTTGGAAGGAGACACAGTGAACATTACCATATTGTTATTATGGATTTAGTAATAAAACTCTCTGGTTACGTAATATGTTGCTTCACGGTTTGTGGTGTGACCTTGTCTGTATGGTGTGGAGGGTTTGTGGTGTGACCTTGTCTGTATGGTGTGGAGGGTTTGTGGTGTGACCTTGTCTGTATGGTGTGGAGGGTGTGTGGTGTGACCTTGTCTGTATGGTGTGGAGGGTTTGTGGTGTGACCTTGTCTGTATGGTGTGGAGGGTTCGTCTTAATGCACTGCACAGGCCAACAGTACCGGGATGACGTCATCATTGGTAGTCTACTGATTATAATAGCTCGTTACCTTCGTACACTATTCACTTTTAACAGGATGGTTTTTTTTACATGAAGAACACCATTTGAATTGGGATTATTTGACTGGATGAGGCTAATACTGTAAATGTTGTGAAATTAATCTGTGTTGATGCTTTGATCGTAGGCATAAAGAGAGAGAGAGAGAGCATCCTTTAAATTTGTCCAGTAGGTCACTTCACCAACATTGGGGAGTGGAGAGAGGAGGGGAGGAGAGAGGTACAGAGGGAGGAGAGGAGAGGGGTGCAGAGGGAGGAGAGGAGAGGGGTACAGAGGGAGGAGAGGGGTGCAGAGGAAGGAGAGGAGAGGGGTGCAGACGGAGGAGAGGGGTGCAGAGGGAGGAGAGAGAGGGGTGCAGAGGAGAGTGGTGCAGAGGAGAGAGGTGCAGAGGGATATAGAGTGGTGCAGAGGAGAGAGGTGCAGAGGAGAGAGGTGCAGAGGAGAGGGGTGCAGAGGAGAGAGGTGCAGAGGGATACAGAGTGGTGCAGAGGAGAGAGGTGCAGAGGAGAGAGGTGCAGAGGAGAGGGGTGCAGAGGAGAGAGGTGCAGAGGGATATAGAGTGGTGCAGAGGAGAGAGGTGCAGAGGAGAGAGGTGCAGAGGAGAGGGGTGCAGAGGAGAGAGGTGCAGAGGGATATAGAGTGGTGCAGAGGAGAGGGTGCAGAGGAGAGTGGTGCAGAGGAGAGGGGTGCAGAGGAGAGAGGTGCAGAGGGATATAGAGTGGTGCAGAGGAGAGAGGTGCAGAGGAGAGAGGTGCAGAGGAGAGGGGTGCAGAGGAGAGAGGTGCAGAGGGATACAGAGTGGTGCAGAGGAGAGGGTGCAGAGGA